>NC_056727.1:669619019-669699019 GCF_019279795.1 Protopterus annectens | reverse complement strand
CTGAATTCTGTAATTAAATCAACAAAGTATTAGTTTAAGGGTGTGCACACTTATGCAACCAGCTTATTGTACATTTTTGATTTTTTATATTTTTCCCCTTAACAGATTTGTTTGTTTTTCAATTGAATTCTGCAGGTTATAAGTCACATTAAAGGTGGGAAAAGTTTGGAAATTATTTATTGTGGTCTCATTTTTTTATATCACAAAAACCTGGCATTTTAACAGGGGTGTGTAAACTTTTTATATCCACTGTGTGTGTGTGTGTGTGTGTGTGTGTGTGTGTGTGTGTGTGTGTGTGTGTGTGTGTGTGTGTGTGTGTGTGTGTGTGTGTGTGTGTGCATTTCTGTATATTTATACCAGCTCCCTAAAAATAAAACTGTATGTTATTTGCAGTTGTGAAAGTCATCTTTTAAATTGTGATATATGGGGAGTGCATTCCTGATGCAACCTACACTCCATCTGGCACATATATCCACATGCCTATTAACATTATGATGAGATGTCTTGGAGATGTACTTTTCAATAGGTAGGAATGGGAATCCTTCACTGAAATCTATTAAATATGTGAGTTCTCGGTAAACTTCCCAGGAAACAGAGCAAATAGTAAAATCCAAAGCAGAAAATTGTGTAGAGATGAAACCAGGCTGCTTTCTTAAGGTAAAAAAAGTTTATTCCAGAATAAAATGAGCACTTCACAGCTATAAATGCTGCTTCATCAAACATTTAAAATAACTAAAGCTGCAAAAGCAGCTTATATACATATCTAATCACGTTTCAATACACATATTTTATTTTACAGAAGGTTCGTGGATGATTTGTTTTTTATTTGGAAGGGTGCCAGTGATGAACTTTTAAACTTTTATAGTTACATTAATCATACTACAACATTTCTTAAATTTATTAATTTCTTGAAGGTAGAAATTAGCTTTTTGGATGTTCTGATAAAGGTCTCAGATGATGGCACAATGGATACCATACTTTATAGAAAATCATGTTATAAAAATAATTTTTTTGCATCTCAGTAGCATTCATCCACGATACATATTTGATAACATTGTACAAGGTCAAGGTGTAAGAATTTCCAGAGTTAATTCCAATAACAATAATATTGAAAAGGAGATAGTAGACTTAGAAGAGAAATTTGTAGTAAAGAGATGTAATAACAATGAAGTACATAGTATGTTGGAAGGAGTGGTTAGAAATAGGTCTGATAGGGGCAGGCCGTATTTTTCATCACATCCCCCACCAATGTGCCCTAAGCAAGTCAGTAGTGATAGATGTAGAGTACCAGTTATGTATTCCAGCAATTGAAAATATGTTGTAGATGTTATCAAAAGATTTTGGCCCATTACGACAACGAACTTAGGACTGAAAGAGATAATAGGTGACCATCCTAGCTTCATTTATAAGAAAAAAAAATATGTTTAAAACAAATGTTATGTTACCCATAAAAGTTTGTTAGTGGCAGATCTCGATACAGTAATAAAATGATTGATAAAGCTGTGTCAAGACCATGCCATTCTTGTAATTACTGTAACTTTTTAGACAGTTCAGGTGTGTTTTTTCACCCAGATCAGAAGAGAAAGTATGTGTTCAACATTTCATCTACTTGTAACACTGAACACATAGTGTATTTGGCTTGCTGTGTTGTATGCAGCACATTTT
The DNA here is from genome assembly GCF_019279795.1 of Protopterus annectens. Taxonomy (NCBI): domain Eukaryota; kingdom Metazoa; phylum Chordata; order Ceratodontiformes; family Protopteridae; genus Protopterus; species Protopterus annectens. The sequence continues at coordinate 669,697,354 of NC_056727.1, read as the reverse complement.
ATGTAGGTAAAACTGGCAGGGTACTAAAAGATCATATAAGAGAGCATTTCTACAACATTAAAAATGGCTCAGTGAATAATGCCCTATCTAAACATATGAAAGAAACTTCCACAGCACATGGTTTTAAATTTCAGGTTATAGGTAAAGTTGAGGTGAATCAACGAAAAGGTGACATAAGAAATTTAACTGAATGTTTGGAAAGTAAATGGATAGCTAGGTTAAGAGCTGATTATGGTTCAGGTTTAAATGAGAAAGTACTTATTAAACCTATGCTGAAGACACATCCACTTTTTAGATAAAAGTCCATTATATAATGTAGGCTATTGTATTTTGCATTGCATTGTGTATGCTATTTGTTTTTATGTATTTTGTTAAGTCTTCTTTAAGTGTTAATTGGCTTGTTAAATATGTGATTAGATGTGTCTATAAGCTGCTTTTGCAGCTTTAGTTCTTTTAAATATCTGATGTAGCAGCATTTATAGCTGTGAAAGCGTTCATTTTATTCTGGAATAAACTTTTATTATCTTATGAAAGCAGCCTAGTTTTATCTCTGCACAATTTTCTGCTTTGAATAATTTTCATTTGCCAAAACTATTACAGCAGTATTTTGCAAGAAGGTGGAAAAAGCCTCAAAGTTGACTGGTATATTGTGTGCATGTGGGTGGCTGCGGGTTTGTGGGGAGTAGAGGTGTGCCTTTGTAAGTGTGGCATTAATGTTATGCATTGATAAATGGAGAGATTAAGAGAAATTGTTTGAGTGCCATGTTTGGAGTATGGTATTACTGCTACAGTTGCTAGCACTGTTTCAATATGTGTGTCATGAAGTATGTACATGCCTGTCTGATTTTGGGTAGTTGCAATGGAGAACACATGAGTAGGAGTGTCAGATCTCTTATCAGTGAACCCCACAAGTGCCCCTAGTTTTGGCTTATACTTTTGCTCTGACACACTACAGTCCATAATGCTTTTTGAAAAAGGTGATGGATTTTCATGTACAAATAATGACATCCATTGCAATTAAATACTTTTTTTTATTCTGAAAATGAATGCTAATTCATGTAGTCTGATTTTTTGAGCTTACTAAATCAGTAGTATTGTTAGTTTCAAAAGTATCTGACCCAGACAATTCCAATAGTAGTAGGAGCAATGAGTCTTATAAAAAATAATTTACACTCATACTTGGATATGTTACCCATACATGTAACTTCATATGAAGTGCAGAAGGAGCCAATACTTGGCACAACGCAGGTACTGTGGAGAGCACTTCTGGCTAATATCATAGATTGATACAATACTACCATCATGAACCTTAATCATACTTTGACTTAGGAATGGGGTCCATTCCTGTCATGGTATTAGAAACCCAAAAGACTTGGAGAAATAAAAACAATGTATGGTTTATTGTCTGCTAATAGCATGCCCCAGTGGCATAATAAGATACTACAAAGTACAAAACCACTGAAAAGAAACTGCAACATGGCTGATATAAAAATAGGTATTTATTAAAAGAACAAAATAGGTAAGCACTTTCACATCCACCTCAGTCACTTAATCAGACCATAAACCAAGCACACAACTTTGCTACATTTTATATACAAGCTGTTAAAATATAACCACTAATATCTTTAAACAAATCACATGATTGTAGATGGGGCTTTACATAAACAGTCTAATTAAGACCTAGACCTTTGTCAGATTGCAATATAATCCAATGCAACTCACAGTCTTCTGTTTTATTTTTGATATCACCTGTGATGACCCACCACTGGACCAGTAATCAAGGAGTCTCAATCCTCACAACTGGCAATAGTGGTACACTGGGAGGATGACAAGTACACACATAGTATTTACAGACGAAGCTATGTGCATCAAGTGCAATTCCCTTAAGAGCACACAGAGACCACAGTCAGTCAGGGGCTGGTTTCTCCATTTTTCTCCATATCCCCAGTAAGACTCCCCACTGGCACCTCTATAGAGTTGAGATCTCAGCTGAGTGGCCAAGCTAAGACCTCCAGCATAATCTCTGTCCAAACAGTGCTTTGTGCCCCTGTCCAGGTAGCTGACACACACACTCTTTGAGGTTTGATTTATACACACACACACATCTGGAAAAGGCTGGCACAGGTGTACTAGCTATGGGCCCTTTTGTCCAAACTCTAAGGTAGTTATCACTGCCACCAGCCAGCTCCTTATTGGCTACTTTAAGCCCCTTAACAAAGGGTGTCCAATCTTACTATGTAATGTTATTATTAATATAAATGGCAGTTTGGCCAAGAGCAAGGCTATTAGAAGTGGCCTACACTGTGTCACCAAATAAATATGCAAGTACTCTGAAAACTTAAATATCTCTACACAAATCAGCCACAATGAAAGGTTTAAATATATTTAATAATAAATAATAAAATAACAAGGAAATAGTCAGTATGTATTCATAGTGACATCAGAGTACAAAATCACAGGAAATATTTAAAACAACATTGCAGGAAGGTCTCAAATAAATAAAGAAAATATCTAAACTAAGCTTTGACTGGATCTAAGAAAATGACTATACCCTAGTTAACTTAATTACAGAGCAAGGCAGATATGGTGAATGGATCTTCTAGTTGTTAGGTCAAAGACAGAATACAGAATGCTGTAACTCTCTAAGAGACTCCTCAAATTAATATCTCAAATAGTACTGCAGGGATAGCTTGCAGAATAACATAATTTCTTGTCATCTGGCTCTATCCCAGGTGAAACCCCCAATGATGGAATTTGGCAGTATTTAGCATCTACCTGTGAAAATACATAGACTTCAGATCTTTGGCAGATGCTGGAAGTTGTAAAACAATTATCTTCCTTCATGTTTCAAAACTAGTAATTATTTAACTTTAAAGACAGTACAGAAAACTCCCTAGAATAGACATCCTGTCTCTATCTGCTATAAAGTAATTTAATTTCAGCTATTTTTCTGAAGTTAACTTCCTATATTCCAGTTTTCATTGTTAAAATATATACATTAAACAGTTACAATAGTGTATGCATATTTCTGTTCTCTTCCAGCAGGGCACATTGTGGATACATCTTTAAGCTCAGTACTTTATAAAATATCTTTTCCACACACATCTGTACAAACCTAATTTGATATATACATGACATACAGTTCTATTACATTTGTAACATAAGCATCTTATATGAATCATGCTGATATTCACAAATGACGTATAATTATTTACAAATTTCCAGATAGCTAGACTGGCAATATCTCCCTGTGTCACATATCTTCCCCACTCAAAAACTCAAGCTAGTTTTTCAAGTGACCCTTCAGAAACATTGCTTGAGAGGGATGAGCCTATCTGGGACTACATTACCCCATACCCAGAGATTCCAGCGACCTTGCTATTGTTGTCCCCATGTACAGTACTGCACTATCACATCATATGCCTGCAGTCCTAGGCTCCACCATAGTAATTTAGGATTTTGCTGCCTGGCTCCCTGTAGCCATAGATCCCAGTCAGACTTCTCCTGCCTGCTACTGCAAATACTTAGCCTAAGGGCCTCTCTATCATGATAAGGTTTCATCATGTTAACATGGTACAACGTGTACACCTGCCTCCTGCCTAGCAGTTCTGCCATGTAGTTAACATCACTAACCTTCCTTACCACTTTGAAGGGTCCCTCCCAAGTTCCTGCAGCTTGTTGTGTCTGACAGGCATGAGAACCATTACCTGCTACCCTACAGCATACTTTCCAGCTGGAACATTCCTGTCATACCAGACCTTTTTTTTCAGCTGTTGTGTTTCTGCCAGGTTCTCCTGGGCTAAGCCCATGAGTTCCCTGAGCCTTGCCCTATGGTTTAGGTCATATGCCACAACAGACTCCTTGTGGGATTCACACTCACCCTCCCACTCATCATGAATCAAATCTAGAGGTCTCCTCACACTATACCTATACAGCAACTCAAAGGGTGAAAAACCTGTGGATTCCTGGGGCATCTCCCTGTAAGCAAACAACAGATGGGACAAATATTTGTCCCACTCCCTCTTAAACTGGTCTGCAAATGCCCATAGCATGCTCTTTAGTGTAGAGTTTAACCTCTCCACAAGACCATTAGTCTGGGGGTGGTAGGGGGTGGTCCTCAGGTGCTTCACCCCACAGTGCTTCCACAGACAAGTCAGCGTGTCTGACATGAAATTGGCACCTCTGTCAGTTTGGGAAACCTACCCTGCTGAAAATCCTTAACAAAGCATTTGTCACCTTTTCTGCCTCAATGGAGGACAGAGCCACCACCTCAGGGTATCTGGTAGCATAATCTACTACCACTAGGATATATACTTCCTGTGGAACTTGGGGTACTCAGAGCCCCCACAATATCCATAGCTACCCTCTGAAATGGCTCCTCAATCACAGGCAAAGACACCAGAGGAGCTTTGACCTTGTCTCCTGTCTTGCCTACCTTTTGGCACTGCTCACAGGTCCTGCAGTACACTGTTACATCCCTGGAAATCCCAGGCCAATAAACGTTCTGCATAATATGTCTCTTGGTACAGTTTATGCCCATATGACCTGTAAAGGGAATATCATGGGCTATGGCTGGTAGGGCCAGATGGTAGGCTCTGGTCACTACCAACTGTTGTATTCTCTCACCCTCTATCCCTCCCTCAGGGGTCCACTCTCTATAAAGTAACCCTTTGTCCCAGTATACAGATTTCCCTTTTCCTTGAGAATCAGATGCCTCACTGGCTATCTCCCTCAGGTCAGTCTCAACTCTCACTTTGTATGCCTTCCCAGTTCCCCTTCCACAGGAAGTCTGGTATCCTCTGACAGCAGTGCCTCACTGTCATCCTGGGTACTAATACTCACCTCTGCCCATGCAATCACTCTGTCCAAGGGAACATCAGCACCCACAAGCAGCTGTGGCTCATCTTCAGTCTCACTGCAACAGGGTAGCTCCCTCCCTGAAGTAGCCACCTCACCAGTCCTGGCTTTAAGTGTGCGGTCTGTCTGGGTACCCCTCAGGTTACCAGACCCAAATGTTTTTTTTCAAGCCTGATTGTGTGTAACTGTATGCACACAAGGTACTGCATTATCAAAATCATTCCTTAGCAGAACATCTGCAGGGATATCCTCGAGCATGCCTACTTGCTTGCTTCCTTTTCCACCCTCTCTGTCAAGGCAAGCCCTAGCCAAAGCTATTTGGAATGGTGTCCCTCCTAAAGGTCTGACTGGAGTACACTGCCCAAGAAAGTAGTGCTCCTCTTTAACCATTGAAGGCTTCACAACGGTTAGGTCAGAGGCTGTCTCTCTCTTAGCAGTGGCATGTTTCCCATATACTAAAATAGGATATAACCTCTTGTGGTAGTTTGGTACCCTTGTTGTCTTCAGGACACTTACTGCTGCCATTCTGACATTCCTGCTTACTGGCTCTCCCAATGTTTGTTCCCCCACTTTGCCTCCATGGGCATCTACATTCTACATGGCCCCACTGGTTACATTTAAAATATTTAACCCTTGATCCTGGCCATGTACCTGAACTAGTGGCTTCCGCTGTTACTGGCAGACACTGTTGGGGCAGTTTAGCCTGTCTACCATGGGTTTCCTTAGACCTATGAGCAGCAATGGGCATCCCTTTCCTATGCAGGGATACCCTGTTTGCTAGGTATAGTTATCCCTTTTCCCCCAACTCATCTGCAGTATTTCATTCTCTATCTGCCAACCAGATTCTCATGTCCTGAGGCAAAGTGCTAAGGGCTTGTTCCCTCATCAAAGGGTCTGCCAGCACTTCAAAAGTGGTGACCTGACAACCATTCACCCACCTATGAAAATAAGTGCTTAACTCAGCAATATATTCACACACACTTTCATATGCCTTGCGTCTATGCTCATGAAACTTTTTTCTATAAGCTTCAGGTGTTAACTTAAAACACTCTAATAAACAATTTTTAATAGTATTATAATTTAAGCAATCAGTATCAGACAATTTAGAAATAGCAGATACAGCATTACTATGGAGTAAGGGGATCAGGAACAGTACCCAGAGACCTTGGTCAACATTATGCTGTTTACATACTGTTTCAAACATATAAATAAAACTATCAAAATTATCAACCTCTGTAAATTGTGGAAGAAATTTACTGACCTTTGTTGCTTCTGGAGATCGGTTATTCCCTATTCCATTACCTGCATGACCCCAATGAAGAGTTGGCATGTTGCTTCTGCCTCTCATTTTCTTCTGATTCCAGATGTCTCAGTCTCTCTGCTGATTCTGCTTTGACCTTCAAATGCCTCAGTCTCTCTACTGGTTCTATTTCCAAATGTTTGGCCTCCAGTTCAAGTCTCTTTAACTCCAGATAGATTTTTAAGTCCTCTGAGGCAAAATTGAACTGTCCATTTTCTGAGAGTTGTACATCCCCAAGGCCAGTCTGATTGTCTTCCTGGTTGCTGGTCTGTGATGCAGTTATGACTAAGGCTGCAATGATTTTTGCTTTAGTCAGATTGGCATGCACCATTCCTTTGCCTTGGCACATAGCCAACTGGCTCTTTGTTAACTTGCCATACTCCTCTGCTGACATCCTTGTGCACTCTCGTTGACTAACTAAGCTAACAAAACATAAATAAAACTATTGTGATATGAAACTCTGAATGTCTACCATATGGCTGTTTGGGAGTACAAACACCTTCTTTAGAGACCACTGTTTACAGGCTACAGGAATTCAAAATCCATACCACTGAATCCTAATATGTGATGTGGTGATCCCACCACTGCCAACCAATAAATATGGAATGACCCACCGCTGGACCAGTAATCAAGGATCCTCAGTCCTCACCACTGGCACCAGTGGGGGGACATACACTGGGAGGAGACAAGTACACACACAGTATTTCCAGATGCAGCTCTCTGCATCAAGTACAATTTGCCTTAAGAACACACAGAGATCACAGTCAATCTGGGGCTGGTTTCTCCCTCTTTCTTCAAATCCCCAGTAAGACTCCCCACTGGTACAGCTATAGAGTTGAAATCTCAGCTGAGTGGCCAAGCCAAGACCTCCAGCACCCTCTCTGTCCAACTAGTGCTTCATGTCCCTGCCCAAGTAGCTGACACACACACTCATTGACAATTGATTTATACACACACACACACACACACACACACACACACACCTGGGAAAGGCTGGCACAGGTGTACTAGCTATGCCCCCTTTTGCCCAAACTATAAGGTAGTTACCACTGCCACCAGTTAGTTCCTTATCAGCTACTTTAAGGCCCTTAACAAAGGGTGTCCAATCTTATTGTGTAATTATACTATTAATACAAATGGTAGTTTGACCAAGAGCAAGGCTATTAGGAGTGGTCTACACAGTGTCACCAAATTAATATGCAAGTACTCTCAAAACTTAAATATCTCTACACAAATCAGCCACAATGAAAGGTTTAAACATGTGTAATAATAAATAATAAAATAACAAGGAAATACTCAGTATATAATCACAGTGACAGCAGAATTCAAAATCATAGAAAATGTTTAAAACAACATTGCAGGACAGCCTCAAATAAATAAAGAAAAATATCTAAACTAAGTGCCTTCTGTGTGGAGTCTGCATGTCTTCCAGTGGTCGAGTGGTGTTCGAAAGACATGCGTAAAATGGGCATGCCTTCGTTGAAGTTTGGGCATCGGGCTGGCAACTCAGCACCGTAAAACTCTACTGCCAATCATTAGCGGACCAGAGTTCCACTGTGGCAACCCCTAACCGGGAAAAGCCAAAAGAAGAAGAAGAAGAAGAATCTAAACTAAGCTTTCCTATATTCCTGACTGGATTCAAGAGAATTATGATACCCTAGTTACCTCACTTACAGAGCATGTAGATGTGGTGAATGGACCTTCTAGTTGTTGTCAGGTCAAAGACAGAATACAGAATGCTGTGTCTCTCTAAGAGACTCCTCAAATTAATATCTCAAATATTACTGCTGGGATAGCTTGCAGAATGACATCATTTCTTGTCATCTGGTTCTATCCCAGGTAAAACCCCCACTGATGGAATCTGGCAGTATTTAGCATCTTCCTATGAAATACATAGACCTCAGATCTTTGGCAGATGCTGGAAGTCATAAAACAATTATCTTCCTTCATGGTTCAACACTAGACATTATTTAATTTTAAAGGCAATACAGAAAACTCCCTAGTATAAACATTCTATCTCTACCTGCCATAAAGTAATTTAATTTCAGCTATTTTTCTGAAGTTAACTTTCTGTATTCCAGTTTCCACTGTTAAAATATATACATTTAAACAGTTACAATAGTGTATGTACATTTCTGCTCTCTTTCAGCAGGGCACACTGTGGATACAGCCTTAAGCTCAGTACTTTATAAAATATTTTTTCAACACACATGTCTGTATAAACCTAGTTTGATATATACATGACATACAGTTCTAATACTTTTGTAATACATGTCATGTTGATATTCATAAATGATGTATAATTATTTAAAAAATTCCATATTGCTGGGCTGGCAGTATCTCCCTTTGTCACATCACCCATTCGCATATCTTTATGAATCGATTGTAAAACCAAGAAAGTAAAAATATGGTCAGATCCTCGACTGAAGGCATGTATCACTAAAGCATTATTTTTATCATTCTTGCGAATATCATAGATGCGTTCATGAGCATGTTCTCTAAGTGAATGGTTTGTTTTCACCGTTTTATATATATATATATATATATATATATATATATATATATATATATATATATATATATATATACATATATTGTAGGATCTACAACAATAAGTGCCTGATCTATGTGACTGTAATCTAGAAGATGAAGAAGTCTTATGGCATAAAGGTCTTTTAAGCAATTTCCTATTCCTAAAATAAAATCAAGGCTCTAAGCCTATTAGCCTATTCATAATATTTTCATCTGCCGTTAAATTTGTCAATTTCCCCTCATAGTGTCACAGATATCTTTCACATCAGATGAGTTAGACACGGTCATTTTAAAATCTCTGTTTGTGGCATCACATTTACCTGTATTTGTTTCAACAGCTTTTTCCAAGAAATAAAGATGGCCTCTGCCATTCCTTTCAACACTCTCAGCTGTTAAAAACTGACTTAATTATTTGTCAGTGTAACCCCTCTCACAAAACTCAGCATTTAACATAGATAAATTGGTCTGAAAACATCACTCATCACTAGTCACCCTAGATATACGCATAGCTTGTCCCTTCAATATAGTCTTGTAAATATGTGGTGGATGCATGCTATTTCTATAAAGTGCTGTATTCTTTCTGAAAGATTTCTTATAAAAGTTGCTGCTAACTGCTGAATCTTCATTCTTAACCAATCTGACATCCAAAAACTAAATTTCACTCACTGAATAAGTCATAGTAAAATGGAAAAGAGGCATATTACAGTTTAAGAACTCAAGAAAGTCATTTAACAGTTCAGCAGTGCCTGTCCATAACAAAAAAATACCATTGACAAAACACCTTAAGTATTTTATATGACTAGGCAATTGTGTTGATGGAAGCACATATGTAGTCTCCCAATGTGCCATCACTAAATTGGCATGCAAGTTAGTGCAGGACATGCTCATTGCTATATCAGCTTTTTGTAAGTAGTAATTCTTATCAAACAAAAATACGTTGTCCTCTATTATCAACTCTAAGAACATACAAATCAAAGACATCTGAGTTGGTGCGTATGTACTTTCATGTTCAAGACCATCCTGATATAATCTAGATGAATATCATTAGGGATTACAGTAAATAATGAGCAAACATCCAAAGTAGCAAAGGTCGAATTCATTATATCATTCACATTCTGAATACACTCATAAAATGATTCTAAGAACTGTTTTGTGCCACAAAGCACTGCTGGAGCTGAATCAACTACAGGTCTAAGTATTTTATCTATGTAAATAGATAAAGGCTCAGTGAGCCAGACCCTGCCAAAAACTATGGGCCTCATTGGAGGATTATAAGCATCCTTATGAATCTTAGGCAATTCTTGCAACATGGGCAACTTAGGAGCAGGAACTATCAAATAATTATATAACTCTGGAGTTATGCATCTTCTGGGTAAACCATCAAGCAGATCTCCATGTAACCTACTAATCATTCCATCTATGTCACTTCTACTTATCTCACAGTAGGTAGAATTATTGGATAACATATAAAACATTTAATCAAAAGAACATTTTCTGTCCATGATCACAATCGTTCCTCTTTTGTCAGCATGGCATATCACAATTTCATCACTACCATGCAATTGTTTCAAAGCTAAGGATTCACTTCTTGTAAGATTAAGACATTGCTTATTAGTTTTCTTACCCATGTCTTGGAAACTAATAAGATCTCTCTCACAGGATCTAGAAAAAGCTTCCAAAAGTGGGTGCAGATTGGGCACATAAACACTAGGCTTCTTCAAAATTTTCTCAGTATTATTTTTTCTATGAAACATGAGACTAAATGTAACATTTCTAGCAAACGTTTTTACATCTAGAAATGTGTCACATATATTAGTTTTAACAGCAGGAATGCCCAAACCTCAAACACGACCCACAACTACACAACACATACTAACATATGCGGAGGTTCTCAACAAAAACAAACCCAAACAAAGGAGACTTCAGAGGCAAAAACACATGAGAACTCCACAACCCTCCACACCACATACCATGCATAATCCACACACCAGTGTCTCGCAACCACTAAGGCCTAACCATAAACCCAACATATTAGTCATAGGAGACTCCATTGTGAGACACACAGATGTGCCTCTCACCAGGCTGTATAAGGAGAAAGTCACGATTAGATGTTTGTCAGGTGCCAGAATCTGCCATGTCACACACGCACTCAAGTCTCTCAACAGCAAGTACTGTTATGACTCTCTCATAGCCCATGTTGGCGTGAATGACTTGAGATGTACCTCCCTGGACTATATGAAGAGAGACATGATTGAGCTCACTGAATATGTGTCCCAGGCAGGTATTTCCCTAGCCTTAAGCAGCATTCTACCATCACCCAGAATGATGCCTCAATACAAACAAAAAATGATTCACTTTAACAATTGGCTTAGTTTCTGGTGTCATTCCAGGGGGATCCAGTGCCTCACAGCCTGGGAAGATATGATCGAGAGATCACGATGCTTTGCTAGAGATGGCCTGCATCTGTCTCACTTGGGCTTCAGGCTTCTGGCAAAGGCCCTTGCCTCCCCCATAGTGCCTTTTTTAGGAAAAATCATGAAGTTGATACTACCATCATAAAAATTTCAACAAAGTGCAAATTAAAGGTCATGCTGCTAAATGCCAGGACTCTAAACATGAAACTGCACTCATTGCAAGCATTCTTAACCCTGGAAGATGCTGTCATTTGTGCAGTCACAGAAACCTAGTTCAAAGCTGCGGAGAGCACCCCAGCCTTACCTGGTTACTCATCCTATCATACATTCAGACCCCAAAATGTGGGCAGCAAAGCCAAAGGAGGTGGAGTTTCAATATGTATTAAAGACATATGGTAAAACAAGTCCTGCTAACTGTAAAGCTGTGCTCAACCACAAACCAAGTAGTATGAGCAAAAATGTAGAACACAGCAAACCAATAAAAAGCAGATGGAAAAGAGCAGTGTCAAATCCAAATAGACTTTTATTCCAGCACAGGTGAGCACTTTCGCAATAAAATCAATTCTTCAGACCATACAAAAAAATCAGCAGCATCTCAGATATTTAAAATACAATCAATTAAACATCTACCAATAAAAACATTCAAATACAAAAGCCATAAAAATTTAAAAACACAGCTTTCTTTTAAGACAGAAACCATAAAAGGCTATTGCCATATAAACACACATAGCAGTATACTTATTTAAGAAGCTTTCTTTCTTTCAGAATTGGCTTAAGTGGTACTGATTCATTCAAACCTGCACCTCTATGTGCTGATAGTTTAAGGATCCATCTTAATTCTTTCCCTTCTGTGACATTAGTTATATCAGCCAACCTAAAACTTTCATAAATTACTTCTACTGCCATAAACTTGAACCAATGGCTAATGCTTTTCTCTACTATATGTTTAGCTAAGGCACTATAACTATGGCCTTCATTGGCACAATAATAATAATGGTCTCTAATTCGTTCCTTAAGTTGCCTATTAGTTTTTCCTATAAAAAATTTTGAACAACATTGTCTTCCACTCTGGAAGTTTTTTCACATGTATGTAAACAACAGATTTATAATCTTTTTGAAACCAATAGTGAGTATAAATGAAATAATTTTATAACTTAAATAAAAATGAGAGACAAGCACTTGAACATTTACAGAGATATAGTGACATTGTAATACGACCAGCCGATAAAGGCAATTCCTTTGTTGTGTTAGATAAAGAGTATTATGTTACTACTATGAATACCATGCTTAGAGATGACAATACGTATACCAGCATAGAACTTTATTCTGTACAAAATTTAATTGAAAGTTTCACCAAGTCTCTTATTAACTGCTTTGAAGAAACAGTTATTTCTAAAGAACTGTTCCAGTATCTTATAGTAGAACATCCTGTTGTACCTACATTGAATGGTTTGCCAAAAATACATAAAAATCTTGTAACTCCAGCTTTTAGACCCATAGTAGCTGGATGTGGATGGCTAACCGAACTGGCGTCTTTATACATAGAAAGACATTTAAGACCCATTTTAGACAAGTATGCTATTGTTTTGTGTGATACAGAACATTTTTTAAGTGATTTTTACTCTTTTCTTGAGAGTTATGCTGAAACCGGTACAGAGATTATGGTAATTGTAGATGTTACGTCTCTGTCTACGGTTATACCTAACCAAATAGGTCTTTTCTATGTAAAAATTTTTCTTAAAGAAGAAGGTTCTCTTACTAATGAAAAAATAGAGTTTATTTGCTACCTTATAGAGCTGGTAATGTTTTTCTATTTGAGAAGCAATATTATTTGCAGACCTCTGGTGTAGCTATGGGCACATCCTGTGACAATAGCTACGCCAATATGGTCATGGCATACTGGGAAAATGGAAACATCTTAAATGTTGAACAATTTAATGTGCGTGTAAAATTCTATCAGCGTTTTGTTGATGACATATATTTTTTGGAAAGGAGACCTTGAAAGTTTAAATAATTTTCTAAGTGCTATAAACTCAAGTACACCCTTCCTTAAGTTTACTATGAAACATTCTTGCACTTATATAGATTCCCTTGATGTTACCCTGTATAAGGGCATAGATGGAAAGCTGCACACTAAGAGATATAGAAAACCATGTTATACACATAGTTATCTTGAACATAATAGTATGCATCCATGACATATTTGTGAAAATGTGGTAAGAGGTCAACTTTTAAGAGTTTCTGGACTCCATGACCAGGAATAAGAATATGAAACAACTATGTGTTCCACTAGTATGGAATTTATAGAAAGTGGTTATAAACCTTTTGAAGTTAGTAAAGCATGTGAAATAGTCAAGTTAGACAGGCAAAGTAGTGGACACCCGTTTTTTTCATGTAAAGAAAACATAAGAAAGACTGCCCATAATAACAGTTATTGCAATGTAGCTTATTGTATGACTTTTAGTGCCGACAGCATAGATATAAAAAAATATTATTACAAAAAAATTGGCATATTTTATCTTCTGACCCTATTCTATGTGAGTTTGTAAGTGCAGCCCCAAATTTTGTTTATATAAATAAAAAATCATTGAAAAGACAGCTTTGTTTCCCTAACACGAGTAAACTACAGCAACCTAATATTAGAATAACTAGTTTTGGTACCTCTATATGTGGTAAATGTCCTTTTTGTAAATACATTGATGTATCCAATACAGTCATACAACTAGACAATGGTAATCATTATGTCTTTAAAGTTAAAGCTAATTGTTCATAGGTTCATAGGTTCATACTAGGTTATCTGCCCTAGGGCATTTATAAGCCTAGCCAGAGTGTGTTTGGCTTTCGCCACCCATTTTAAATGAATTTTGCTATGCCCTTTTTCAAGGTTAGTATACTGTGCCTCTGCCTAACAGTGACACAGAAGTGATACCCGGGGTAAAACTACTATCTCCCATCCACTCATCAAGATTCCTCTTGAAGAGAGTCAATGAGGGACTCTGGCTAACCTGGACTGGGATTTTATTCCAGAGTGAAGGGAGCCTCTGGGTTATGAATCTGTCCCTTCAGCATGTCCTATTTATTTCAGTGCTGAGGTTCAAGTCTCTTGAGCACGTAGCTCGATGGGATTTGGATTTTCTGAGGTGCAGCATGTCCATTAATTCCAGGTTGGACATGGCTTTATACGTCAGGCACAGATCGCCTCTGAGCAGGCGGTATGCCACTGAGTAGAGCTGTAGAGCTGGAGTTTCTTTAACCGAGCAGCATATGGCATCTGTTTGAACCCTTTGATCCTCTTGGTGAGGTACTTTTGGGGTCTTTCCAGTTGTTGCAGGTGTCTGGTAAGGTACATCCCAAAAGGGGCATTGTACTCAATTATGGGCCTGATGAGGGATGAGTAAAGAGGCACGATGACCTCCCCTGATCTAGATGTGAATCCCTTCATGATTAGGTAGGCTATATAAAATATTTTTCTAACCACTTTGGCCACATGGTTGTCAAGTGAGAGATTGCTATCAACTTGGGTGCCCAGGTCCCTAATTACTTCTTCCGTACTTAATGGATTACCACCTATGTGGTAATTTGTGGGCACTTTGTTTTTGCCAAAGGGGATGACTATACACTTTTTGGCGTTTAGCTTGAGGCCATGGCTCTGGCACCAGTTGTCTGTTTCTATGAGGCCCTTTTGTAGGATGCTTGTGTAGGCTGGAGAGTCAATTATGGCGCCCAGTTTGCAGTCATCTGCGAACTTGGTCAGCCACAGTCCTTCCGTGTTAGCCTGTACCTCCGAGAAATATATACCGAACAAGAGAGGTACCAGGACTGAGCCTTGTGGGACGCCACTTGTAACTGGTTTGGAGTCTGACATGGCTCCAGCAATTCTAACCATGTGGGTTCTGTCCTCGAGCCAGTTTGCAACCCATCTAGTGACATAGGGGTTTATATTTAAGCTGGTGAGCTTATCTATAATGCCCAAGTGGGGTATTGTATCGAAGGCTTTTGCAAGGTCCAGGTAGGCTGTGTGGACCACCTTCCCCTCATCAATGGCCTTGGTGACTGTTTCAAAGAAATCAACCAGGTTTAAGAGGCAGGATCTGCCCTTAACAAAGCCAAACTGGGTAGGATCCAGTGTCTGTAGGTCCCCAATATATTTATTTATGAGGTCCATGATGATGATCGTGACACTAAAAACTTAGTTTACTTAGCACAGTGTGTGACTTGTTCAAAATTTTATATAGGAAAAACTAATAGATGACTTAAGGAACAAATTAGAGACCATTATTATTATTGTGCCAATGAAGGCCATAGTTATGGTGCCTTAGCTAAACATATACTAGAGACAAGCACTAACCATTGGTTTAAGTTTATAGCAGTAGAAGTAATTTATGAAAGTTTTAGGTTGGGTGATATAACTAATGTCACAGAAGGGAAAGAATTAAGATGGATTCTTAAAACTATCAGCACATAGAGGTGCAGGTTTGAATGAATCAGTACCTCTTAAGCCAGTTCTGAAAGAAAGAAAGCTTAAATAAGTATACTGCTACGTGTGTTTTATGGCAATAGCCTTTTATGGTTTCTGTCTTAAAAGAAAGCTGTGGCTATTGTACTTGAATGTTTTTTATTGGTAGATATTTAAATGATTGTATTTTAAATATTTGAGATGCTGCTGATTTTTTGTATGATCTGAAGAAGCGATTTTGTTGCGAAAGCACTCACCTGTGTTCGAATAAAAGTCTGTTTGGATTTTACACTACTCTTTGCCATCTGCTTTTTGTTGGTTTGCTGTGGTGCTGTGTTCTACATTTTTGTTCATGTATTTAAAGACACACACACCTTCAGGCTGATCAAACAGAATGACGCACAGGAGACACTCAATGTGCAGTTAACCATTGACAAAACCCCTATTCAAATTATAGCTAGCTACAGGCGCCCAAATTGACTCGATGTCTTCTCCACCTATCTGGACCTCTTTAAATCTATCAGGATTCAACCCTTTACCCAGATCCTGGGTGACTTTAATTACCCAACCATAGACTGGAAAAACTACTCATTCCAGAACACAAATGCCCAGCAATTCCTCGATTTTATCAGTGCAAATGTCTTGGAACAGCTAGTCAATACCCCAGAAGAGGTGATATTATCTTGGACTTGGTATTAACTAACATGAGTAACCACTGCAGCACCCCTATGGTATTATCTTCCCTTCTAATATCTGACCATAAAGCAGTCACTTTCAAAGTCACCATCTCCCCTGATCCCCCTCTAGCTAGGGTCAGACAAAAAAACTTCTCCAAAGCTGATTATAACCTCCTGAGAGATGGTATAAACAGCTTCACAGCCCCCACTCCCACTGTAGGAACTGGCACCAATGTCCAAATCTACACCAAAGTACTGTATGAGCATTTATATAGATGCATGGAATCAGGAATACCTGACAGGACAAAATCATCCTCTGCAAGGAAGAGTAAACCTGTCTGGTGGACATCTGCAATAAATAAACTATATAACAAAAGGAAAAAATTGCTGTCCAAGACCAAGAAGGAGCAGGTTCCCAACTGGAAGCAATCTCTCCTTAGCCTGAACAAGCAAATACGAGCACTAGTGAAATCATCTAAAGCCAGCTTCGAGTCCAAATTGACCATGTCTACTAGAGACAGCCATAAGGCCTTCTTCACATATGTCCACAATCTCAAAGAAAGCACCCAGATCTGTTCAGAACTGGTGGTCAAGGACACCACATACACAAATGCTGTAGATATAGCCAATCTACTGGCTGACAGATTCAGTGAAACTCTCTCCCCTATGCCCCCATCAGTAAATCGGGGCATCCCCAGTACCTGCCCCCCACCCCTTATCTCTAGGGAACAGGTCATCACTGCCACTCAAAGGCAAAAAATACAGCCACCATGGGACCCGATAAAATCCCAGGCTGCATCCTACATGAACTCAGGCATGAACTTGCTGCACCATTAGACACCCTATTCAACTAAAGCCTGAGTAATGGCTCTGTCCCAGCCGAGTGGAGGACAGCCACTGTCATCCCTTTACACAAAGGTGGAACATCCACTGGTCCAGGAAATTATAGACCCAGCAGCCTAACTAGCCTGATCTGCAAGACCATGGAACAGATTATCATGGACCTCATTAACAGGAACATTGGCAACCTCCAAACACTGGACCCCACACAGTTTGGCTTTGTAAAGGGGAGGTCATGTCTGTTAAAGCTGATTGACTTCTTTGAGACAGTCACCAAAGCCATGGACGAGGGGAAGATGGTGCAAATCACCTACCTTGACCTGGCCAAAGCCTTCAACACTATTCCCCACTCGGGCACAGTAGATAAAATGTCTCAGCTAGGCATCACTCCATATGTTACCAAATGGGTAGCAAACTGTCTCACTGATAGAACCCATATAATCAAAGCAGGAGAAGCCTCCTCAAGCAGTAGACCCATGATGAGTGGCATACCCCAGGGATCGGTCTTGGGGCCTCTGTTATTTAGGATATACTTCTCTGAGGTGCAAGCCAAAACCAGTGGGCTATGGCTGACCTAGTTTGCAGACAACTGCTAGCTGGGCGCAGTCATCAATTCTCCAAGGGATGTGGACGTCCTCCAAGAGGGTCTCACCCAAACAAATGACTGGTGCCAGAAACATGGCCTCAAGCTGAAAGCCAAAAAATGCATCATCATCTCCTTTGGGAAGAGTGACATCCCCATATATTATTACATTAATAACAACGTCCTAAGTACACAATCAGTAGTGAAGGATTTGGGCATCCAAGTTGATAGCAACCTGACTTTGACCACCATGTTGCTTCCATTGTATGGAAAGCATTCTACATGGCCCACCTCATAAGTAAGGGTATCTCATCCAGGGACAAAGAGGTTATAATATCCCTATATTCCTCCCTTATAAGGCCAATTATTGAGTACAATGCCTCCTTTGGCTTGTACCTCACAAAGCACATGCAGCAGCTGGAGAGACCACAGAGGTTCCTCACCAGCAGAATCCAGGGCCTTAAACATCTACCCTAAACAGATAGGCTAAAAGCCCTGTCCCTCTACTCAGTTTCATACAGACTCCTCAGAGGTGACCTCTGTCTGGCATACAAAGCAATCTCAGACCCTGCCTTGATGGGACTGCTGTATATCTGCAAATCAAGCTCCACATGAGTAACCCATATGCGCAACCTCAACGTGGTCTGTGATATCAATAGGACTTATTGGTGTGACAGATTTGTGTCCCAGAGACTCCCCCATCTGTGGAATAGACTCCCTCTCCACATCAAGGAGAGTACATCATTATCATTTTTTAAGTGCAACCTGGATAACTGGATGGGAAACAGAAAATACACCCCTGGGATTCCACCTGTGTCCCTGCTGGACAGGGGCTTTGGGGGATGACTTGTCTAAACATGAGCTAAATTCTTGGCTAGGTTTATTAGAGCCTCAGAGCCAAAAGCCTAGTAACCTCCTATGATCCTATGATCCTTTCTCCAAGATGGAATATTGTTCTTCATTAAAAAAAAAACTTGAAATGTTCCCTATCAAGGAGCTTTTTGTGTGTTCCACATTTTCTTGATTGTCAATGAAGAGGGACATTCTGTGCATTGTTTCCTCTTCCTCCTTCCCCTACTCAGTGATCTCCTCGACTCTGACCTGTCTCTGATGGGTATAGGTAAAGACAGTAAAAACTACAAATTCTCTAATGCAAGTAATGCTTGCAACATGCCCGAGAAAAACAACAGTTTTACATCTGACATCAGTAGAGCTGGATGAATTGGAAGTTTTAGCCACTTCTATAACAGTTTCACCCACCGGTGTATTGAGATCAACCGAATCTGCTGGTTTACTGACCGTATCAAATTGTAAAATGGTTGTGGTGGTAGCTGTACTCATCTTGTCTCTGGGGCATGAAAAAACATTCCCCGATTTAAAATCTGTGATATCTCTACTAAGTTTATGTTTCTTTTGCAATTGAAGCTTGTCTTCATAGATGGAAACATTGCCAATCACTGCCTCAAGAGTTGTGGAGACTCCATCTGTAGAATAAAAAACAAATGTTGTTGCAAGGTAATAATGCTGAGTGTTAGCACCTTTTTGAGAGGTTTAAAGTGCTCAATCAAGAATCTATTATAACCATAACTGGTTTCAAGGTTCAGTCTCTGCCACTTATCCAAAAAGTCAGGATAAAGCTAACCATAAGTAGGCATCTTAGAAATTCTAAGACCCCGCGCTATAACTTTGAAGTGTAAACAGGCTTCAAAGTGCATCCCTTGCCACTGTAATATTTTCAGCTTCAATAAGTCATTCTCCATTTCTCTAGAGCTTCTAAGTCACAAGTGGCACAGTCAGTGTTCTTCTCAAGCTCAGATAAATTGCACTTAAGTAAAAGATTACCTTTGACATGAGTAAATTTTGACAAATGATCAAAATTAGTCCCAACGATTCGGGGTTAAAGTCCAGCTCTATATCAAGACTTTTGGCCATGTTCCACCATAATGTCAAACAGCAACAAATCCAAGGAATATAAAACACTGATGGTGGATAAAGCAGTCTCCCTAATGAAGAGAATCCAACAGAATACAAAACCACTGAAGAGAAACTGCAACATGGCTGATATAAAAACAGGCATTTATTAAGGTAACTAAATAGGTAAGGGCTTTCATGTCCACCTCAGATGCTTCATCAGGCCACAAACCAAGCTCACAACTTTACTACATTTTATATACAATGTGTTAAAAATTAACTACTAAAATTAACTGTAAAAATCATTTAAACAAATCAGGTGATTGAAGATGGGCTTTAAAGAAACAGTCTTATTAAGACCTACACCTTTGTTGGATTTTAATGTTATAATCCAAAGCAGCTCAAAGTTTTCTGTTTTATTTTTGATATCACCCATTCACATATCTTTATGAATCAATTGTAAAACCAAGAAAGTAAAAATATGGTCAGATCCTCAGCTGAAGCCATGTCTTGCTAAAGCATTATTTTCATCATTCATGCAAATAACATAGATGTGGTCATAAACACGTTATTTAAGTGTACAATTCATTTTCCCTACATAAGAATGACCCACAAATCTTACATTTCACTAGATAACCAAAATTCCTGCTTGAGCAGACAGCATAGAACAAAAACTTAAAAACTTCATTAGTGACAGGATGTACAAAAGAATCACCATTATCCATATCTATATATATATATATATATATATATATATATTGTGCGGCTCTACAATAAGTGCCTGATCTATGTGATTGCAATCCAGCAGCTGAAGAAGTTTTATGACATAAAAGTCTTTTAAGTGATTTCCTATTCCTAAAACAAGTAAACAACAAAATTCACAAAACAATGTACTAATAAACTGTATAAAACAAAAAAACTGCCTAGATGTCACAGAAAACTTTTAACAATGTTTTGTTCTTTCTTTTTTTTTTTTTTTTTGTTTGTTAATAATGTTTTCTTCTTAGAGCTTTCATTCCAAGATCAAAGAAACTTCATCAGAAAACAAAGTAACTGCTTCCTGGATACATTTAAAAATCCTCAAAGGTGCCAAATTTTTTAAAGTGACATTGCTAAAAAAGTGCATAAACTTTAACATAACATAACTCTCTCTCTCTTTCGGCTTTTCCCGGTTAGGGGTCGCCACAGTGGATCACTTTGTCCACTCATGACTGGCAGTGGAGTTTTACGGTGTTGAGTTGCCAGCCCAACCTTCCATGGAAGGCACACATATGCATCCACTCACACTTAGGGCCAATTTTAGCATGTCCAAGCCACTTGCAGCATGTCTAACAAAGTGCTTAAATGCTATAGTGTAAGTGTGAAAGTAAAATGCATTCTAGTTAAAAAGCATTATATAAATAAACCATTTTATATAAAAATATATATATATATATGTATATATATATATATATATATATATATATATATATATATATATATATATATCAGTTTAAAATGTCAATCTTTGAATAAAAAACAAATCATTATAAAATCAAATAATAGCAGCTTTTGCTTTCAAAGGAGATTTGATAGAAATAAAATCATTCAAGCCAGGGTAAACCACAGCATTAAGAAGCAGCTGCTAATAAAGTTCACATTGCTCCAGCCTCACTTCCCAGTCACCTCCTCTAATAGGCATGGAAACTTTTTCCAGAATAGTGAACATAAATTTCTTAAATTCTTTGCACACTACTGAAAGCTTATATAAAACATTCACTGTATGCTTCATTTTGAAAGCATATAGATGCTAGTAAATCCTTTTTCTCAAGGCACCAATGGTCTTACCAATTTAAAAACTGGGCAGGAAGAACAGAAAGCCACATAAACTAGTCCTTTTGCTTTACAATTATATTCACCTCTTATAGACAATAATTTGGGGTACCCTGCCACAGAAAATGCAGGTACCACATCTTCCCATACCAACATTCTGAATGACAACATCAAGACAGTCCCTCTTGTGTTCAAAAATGAATTTAAGATTTTTACTGTTATTTATTTATTTTATTTTATTTGACGTTTGTTTACCAGGAAAGTCCAACTGGGCCATAAAGATCCCATTTTCAGTGGAGGCCCAGGGAGAAATGCTCCATAAGACAAACAGTTTATATATAAACAATATTAGACAAATTGATTTGCGTAGTAGTGTAGACATAAGCATTAACTTAACAGTAACTAAAATATTCAACGTGACAGTAGCACAAGTATAACAAATGGTTACAAACAAAGGACATTCTTGGAAACAAACTTTGGTTCTTGTCCCAGTTTACCAGTCATACCAAAGGAGCCAAATGCCACACTCCAATGGTTATTAATAACCTATTTAAGAGAATGAGCATGCCTGTTATACTCAGCCACAAAACTTTGGGTCAAATTCCCATGAGTTCTATCACATTGTTTATATGTATGTGGCCCCTGTATTTAGTGTCCCTGTGATCCGAGACCCAGTGATGAATATTGTCCAACAACTCCAGAAAATACTACCAATCACTAAAAAGCTGTTTAACAAAACAGGCTTCCCTTTGAAACACTTGGTCATCAGAGACAAGCCTACCTAGACAGCTTCCCCTTCACTAAATTCCTCTTCTGCCATAACAGGTGCTGACATAATGTAGATAAGCATTAGAAAAAGTCCACTTTCTGTAAATGTTTTACTCATATCTGCTCATCTACTCATTTTTGTATATACAGATATCCAAGAAATTAATAGAATCCTAGTGGATCTCAGAAGTGAACTGAAAAAAATTAGTAGATTGATTAAGAGCACTCACAAATTCTTCAAGATCAAGATCAGCATAGCTTCCTTTCCACAAGATGAAGATGTTGTTCAGATATCTCATGTAGCTAACCACCTCAGAAAAAAAACTGAGACTTAAAAACATTGTTAATTTCTTAGGTCCACAGCACCATGTGGACAAAAATGAGCACTGATGCTGCGCCCATGGTGACTTCTTTATGTTGTCTATAATATTTGCCCTCAAAAATAGACAAAATTATTTGCAAACATGGTCTAAATTCATTGGTAAACCAATCTGATTTTATCACTCCCCAGATCGGTCCCATAGACCATGGTTTCCAGGAACCATTCCATACCTTGGTCATGGCAAATAACAGGAAGAAGGTCTTTAATGTCATTTGTTGCAAACAGACCGTTGCTTAAAAAAGGTAGGTCAGACACATTTTCCAAAATATTCCAAGAATATTTAAGAAAATGTTTCTTATGTTTGTAAAAGTGCTTGAGCCTTGAGTCCACCAATTTAGCAAATGGCTCAGTCTTAGAGCCCACAAATGCATGTATTGGCCTAAAGGGGGGGGGGTCTATAACTGATTTATGAATCTTTGGAATCCCAAAGATTGCTGGGATCCTGGGGTTCTTGACCATGAGGAAATCGTGGATTTTACTACCCAAGCCACATGTCATAACCAAATCTTCGATGTGTAAATCAATGTTGTGATAAGCAATGTTGATTTCATTGTGAGAAGCATCTGAAAATAAATCCCCATTGTTAAGGTATTCTAAAATTTTAGATGAATATAGATGTTTGTCCATCAAAAAGACCCCCCCCCATTAGATTTCATTATACGGAGATCTTTGTTGTTGTGTAGAAATAACATCAATTCTCTATCCTCAGGGGTTAAGTTATAAAACACCCATCTCTTACTGCCACACCACTGTCTAATACTCCTTTCACAAAGGTGTTCGAAAATTTGTATAGGTTGTGCCAATGGCTGGTTGAATGTACTACTACATAAATCAAGAGGTTCCTGGTTAATTCTATTGGCATTCATGTTTAACTTCAAGTTAAGTTTCCTTGTAAAGAGTTTAAGCTTGATTAATAAGTTTACCGCCTTAGGTTGACTGGCTGGCACAAATTTGAAGCCTTTCTGAAAATGTTCTCCATAAGTAGGGGTTATGGTTAAAGAAGAGAAAATTGTAAATCTTACAACTCCAGAATTCAAAAATTGTCTCTGCTTCATGGACAGTATAATTACTTAAGTCTGTTGTCTCCAAAACTGTCTCCTGCGATAGTTTCACTTCAGACAATCTTATTCTCTGTGGTTATTGTATTGTCTGGATGACTCATTCTCATTGTATCTCCCTTTTTCCTGTAACCTTTTTGATCTTCTCAGTCCCATATCTCCTGACCCATCTTCATTGTTTCGATAGTTTCTGTCATTATTCCCTGGACCTTCGCCATCATATGTGGTAGAATAATCGCCATCCTTGTTGTCAGGTGGCTTAGGATAAACACACTTGTATATAACTGTCTTGTAGTTATCAACCTTTTTCAAAACTTGCTCAAAGTTCTGTAAGTGGAAATCATAAAGCAAGTCTGATTTAATACAGTTATCCAACTTCTGAATATATTCCTCAAGCTTGTTAATCTGTCTTACATTGTCCTGCACCATTATTGCCATTAATTCCACACAAATACGATCATAAAATTCCAACAATTCTTGATGAAATATTGAACCAGGCACTGCTTTGTTTGGATATTTAAAAATACAGAGCACTTTGGGAACACATTTGTTTTGAATAAAAAATCTTAGAAATAAATTGTCCACCTGTTTTCCTTTGTATTTCATAGATAACTTCTCAAAGTTCCTAGTCATCTCTTTCATAGACAAATCATGTCAGTCATCATCTCTCTGTCTCACCGTTTTGCAGCCGACATCACTAAAGACATATTTAGCTTCCAAAAATTTTTTCAAACTAAAAGTTGTTTCACTCACCAGTCCACTACTTCCTCCTCCATTGTCATGACTACAACTCTATCCTCTGGACTCTGTACCATGTTCATTTGTCCAGACGACTTCTGCATAGGTGGGAGGTTTAACTGTATTTCCGTTAGAGTTCTGATCAATGGCCAAACTACTAAAAATGTCCTGGCTGACATCAGAAAGAAATTTGGTTCGCAAAGCACTTGTTGCCTTCAGATATGTGGAGACCTGACTTTTAAATTGATCAATCCAGTCCAATAAAAATGTTAAATCCACTTGGGTATCACCAGGAAGAGCCGAAGCTG
The DNA here is from genome assembly GCF_019279795.1 of Protopterus annectens. Lineage (NCBI taxonomy): Eukaryota > Metazoa > Chordata > Ceratodontiformes > Protopteridae > Protopterus > Protopterus annectens. Next base: position 669,672,718 of record NC_056727.1, on the reverse strand, counting down.
CATCCAACTTGGCAAATAAGTTAAACTGTGACATACCAGAATGTAAAACACTACAACAACCAGTAAATAACAAAATCCACAAAACAATGTACTAATAAACTGTATAAAACAAAAATAAACACTTCACAGATGTCACAGAAAACTTTTAATAGTGCTTTGAGAATAAAACATTATTAAAAGTTTTCTGTGACATCTGAGTGGCATTTGTTTATTTTTTTCGTAAAACAAAATCAAGGTTCTAAGCCTACTATATTCATAATTTCATCTGCCATTAAACTGTGCCAGTTTCTCCTCATAATGTTGTAGACATCTTTCACATCAGATGAGTAAGTCAGGATTATTTTAAAATCTCTGTTCATGACATCATGTTTACCTGTATTTGTTTCAACGGCTTTTTCTGAGAAATAAGGATGGCTTTTTCCATTTCTTTCAGCACTCTCAACTGTTAAAAACTGACTTAATTCTTTGACAGTGTAACCCCTCTCTAAAAACTTAGCATTTAACATAGATAAACTGGTCCAAAAACATTGCTCATCGCTAGTCAACCTAGATATATGCATAGCTTGTCCCTTTAATACCATCTTCTAAATATTTGGTGGATGCATGCTATTTCTATAAAGTGTTTTATTCCTTCTACAAGATTTCTTATAAAGGTTGCTGCTAACTGATGAATCTTCTTCATTCTTAACCAATCTGATATCCAAAACCTCAGTTTCGCTCACTGAATAAGACAAAGTAAAATGGGAAAAAAGGAGCTGTAGAGTTTAAGAACTCCAGAAAGTCATTTAACAATTCAACAGTGCCTGTCTATAACAAAACAATATAATGGACAAAACACCTTAACTATTTTATATGACTAGAAAATTGTTTTGACAGAAGCACATATGTAGTCTTCCAATGTGCCATCACTACATTGGCACACAGGTTGATGCAGGACATACCCATTGCTACACCAGCTTTTTGTATGTAGTAATTCTTACCAAACAAGAACACGTTGTTCTCTAGTATCAACTCTAAGAACATACAAATGAAAGCAATCTGAGTTGGTGTATATGTACTTTCCTTGTTCAAGACCATCCTGATATAATCTAGACGAATATCATTTGGGATTACAGTCAATAACAAGCAAATGTCCAAAGTAACAAAGGACGAATTCATCATATCATTCAAATTCTGAATACACTCATAAAATGATTCTAAGAACTGTTTTGTGTCGCAAAGCACTGTTGGAGATGAATCAACTACAGGTTTAAATATCTTTTCTACATAAATAGATAAAGGCTCAGTGAGCCAGCCCCTGCCAGAAACTATGGGCCTCATTGGAAGATTATAAGCATCCTTATGAATCTTAGGCAATCCTTGCAACATGGACACTTTAGGAGCAGGGACTATCAAATACCTACATAACTCTGGAGTTATCCATCTACAGTATAAATTACCAAGAAGATCTCTTTGAACCTAATAATCATTCTACCTATGTCACTTCTACTTATCTCGTGGTAAAAAACATTTAATCAAAATAAATTTCTCTATCCATGATCACAGTCTCTCCTCTTTTGTCAGCAGAGTGTATCACAATTTCATCAATATCCTGCAATTGTTTCAAAGCTAAGGATTCAATTCTAGTAAGATTAAAAAATCGCTTGTTAGTTTTCTTACCTCTGTCATGGAAACAAATAAAATCTCTCTCACGAGATCTAGAAAAAGCTTCCAAAAGTGGGTGCAGCTTGGGCACATAAACACTACGCTTCTTCAAAATGTTCTCAGTATTATTATTTTCGCTAGGAAACATGAGACTAAATATAACATTTCTAGCAAACATTTTCACATCGAGAACTGTATCACATATATTAGTTTTAACAGCAGGAATGAGACGGAAGACGGAACATTGTTCCTCATTTAAAGAAAAATTCAAAATGTTCCATATCAAAGAACTTGTTGTGTGTTCCACATTTTCTTGGTTGTTGACAAAGAGGGAAGCTCTGCGGATTGTTTCCTTTTCCTTCTTCCCCTGCTCAGTGATCTCCTGATCTCTGACCTGTCTCTGATAGGTGGAGGTAAAGGAAATCTTGTAGATAGAATACAGCACTTTATAGAAATAGCATGCATCCACCACATTTTACAAGAATGTATTGAAGGGACAAGCTATGCATATATCTAGGGTGACTAGTGATGAGTACTGTTTTCAGACTAATTTATCTATGGTAAATGCTGAGTTTTTAGAGAGGGGTTACACCGACAAAGAATTAAGTCAGTTTTTAACAGTTGAGAGTGCTGAAAGTGCTGCAGCAGTTAGTGTTGCCGCACAGCAAGAGGTTCTCTGGTTCATTTCTTGGCTGGGTGCCTTCTGTGCGGAGTCTGTATGTCCTCCCTGCAGTCATGTGAGTTTTCTCTGGGTGCTCCGGTTTCCTCGCACATTTCAAAGACATGCAGTAGGTGGACTGGACACTCTAAATTGGCCATAGGTGAGAGTGTGTGTGTGAGTGCATGGTACAAATGAGCCTCTGTGGCAGGGCTAGCCAACCAATGGTGTAAACCTTGGCTTAAGATGATAGTCACTGCTGTAGTGACACCCCGCCCCCATGTGCAAAATCGGAAAAGGGGTTTAGGAACGATGGATGGATTTAACAGCTGAGAATTTTGAAAGGAATGGCAGAGGCCATACTTATTTTTCAGGAAAAAGCTTTTTAAACAAATACAGGTAAATGTGATATCACAAACAGAGATTTTAAAATGACCCTGTCTTACTCATCTGATGTGAAAGATATCTGTGACATTATGAGGAGAAATTGGCACATTTTAATGGCAGATAAACGTGTTATGAATACAGTAGGCTTAGAGCCTCAATTTTGTTTTAGGAATAGGAAATCACTTAAAAGACTTTTATGTCATAAGACTTCTTCAGCTACTAGATTACAATCACAAAGACCAGGCACTTGTTGTAGATCCTGCAATATGCATATATGTATATATGTATATATATATATATATAGATATATATATATATATATATATATATGTGTGTGTATGGAGAATGGTGATTCTTTTCTACAGCCTGCCACTAATAAAGTTTATAATTTTTTTTCTATGCTGATTGTTCAACAGATATTTAGTTTATTTAGGGAAATGTAAGGTTTGTGGGTCATTTTATGTAGGGAAAACAAACCGTTTACTTAGAGAACATGTTTGTGAACACATCTATGATATTCACAAGAATGTTGAAAATAATGCTTTAGCGGGGTCTATATAAGAAGAGTGAAGCGACAAAAGAGCGAATGCTCTTTCATCGGCATGTAAAACCCAAAGTCTGAAAACAGCAAAGTTATGGAACAGTGATTTTTTTTCCCCCAGGGAAAAAAAATCGCTGTGCCATTCTCAGGACTTTGCTGTTTTCTCTACTGTGGTGTGATCGCGGAGTTGGTATATTTAAGTAGGGGGGATGTGGGGGCACTTTATTTTGTCTTTATAATTTTTTTTTTTGTAACAGTGAATTTTTTTCCCTGGGAAAATAAATTGTTGTTCCGTAACTTCACTATTTTCAGATTTTGGGTTTTACATGTCGACGAAAGAGAGTTTGCACTTTCGTCATTTCGTTCTTCTAATATAGACCCACTTTAGCGAGACATGCTTTCAGCCAAGTATCTGACCATATTTTTACTTTCTTGGTTTTACAATTGATTCATAATGATATGCGAATGGGTGATATCAAAAATAAAACAGAAGACTTTGAGTTGAGTTGGATTATAACATTGCAATCTGACAAAAGTCTAGGTCTTAACGAGATTGTTTCTTTAAAGCCCCATCTACAAAATTAATGATAGTCAACTGCTTAAACACCAAAGGAAGAAGCACATTTTCCAAAGCCCTATACCAATCTCTTGCTGAGACTTACAGTTTTAGAAAGCATAATTTGTTATTCTGAAGATTTGCAGTAATCATGATTATTTGAAGGTACCATAATGGAGACCTCAAGAAGCCTATTAAAAATACAGAATACAGTGAGACCCCATTTTTGATTGATTTTTCTCCTTGGTTCACCGAGGCAACAAACAGACTTTCAGAGTATTAATCAACATGTGCTGAATACTTAGCCCTGGCCCCATGACCATACATCTCAACTATCCAGGTTTGCACATGCAACAAAATAAAAAGTTCCCCCAACAACCCCTTCAGCAGTCTACCCAAGTTTGCACAAGAACCAAATTGAAACATTTCCCCCAACGCCCCCTTCAGTAGTCTGTCCAAGTATGCACAAGCACCAAAATGAAGTGTTTCCCCCAGTGATTCCTTCAGTAGCCTATGTAAGTATGCAGAAGTACCAAAATGAAATATCCCCCCAGGACACCTTCGGTAGTCTGTCCAAGTATGCAGAAGCACCAAAATGAAACATTTCCCCCAAAGACCCGTTCAGAGGTTTGTCCAAATATGCATAAGCACCAAATGAAACATTTCCCTCACAAGTTTGTACAAACACAAAAATAATACATTTCCCCCAACCCCCCTCAGCAGTCTGTCCAACTTTGAACAAGCACCAAAATTAAGTATTCCCCCCACAACCCTTTCAGTAGCACAAAAATAAAAAGCTTCCTCCCCAACAACCCCATCAGCAGTTTGCCCAAGTTTGCATAAGAACCACAATGATACATTCCCCCAATGACCTCCTTCAGTAGTCTGTCCAAATATGCACAAGCACCAAAACAAAACATTTCCCCCATTGACCCCTTCTGTACTCTTTCTAAGTATGCACAAGCACCAAAATGAAATGTTCCCTCAATAACTTCTTCAGTACTCTGTCCAAGAATGCACAAGCACCAAATGAAAACACTTTCCCCAGTGACCCCTTCAGCAGTCTATCAAAGCTTGTACAAACATCAAATGAAATGTTTCCCCCATTGATCCCTTCGGTAGTCTTTCCAAGTAGGTACAAGCACCAAATGAAACATTTCTCGAATGACCCCTTCAACAGTCTGTTCAAGTTTGTACAAGCACCAAATGAAATGCCCCCCACTGATCCCATCAGCAGTTTGTCTAAGTATACACAAGAAGCATTTCAGTAAGAAATCCTACTTACCTGAGAGACTTGGTCTTTTCATCTCATCTAGTCACACACCATATGTGCTCACAGTGAGCGCACATGATTTTGGAAAACATTGCATCTCTCAGTTTGCTGTGGGCACCAATGACATAGCCCAAGACACTGTCTTTCTTGACCTCAGCTCCACCCATGTGCCTGCACAGCCGAACATAGGCCTTTTAGGAATGGTACTCAAGCAAGATGATGTAAGCAGAGGAGGGAGGCACACAGGACAATCTCAGACATCTGTTTAGGATGCATGCATGTTGTTTCCTTTAAAGGGAAATTCACAAAAAAAAATTGATTACAAATGTTTTTTATTTTATATTGGTCATATGAATTGCACCCTGGACAAGACAGCACTCTGGGCAAATTACCCAATTCACCCCACCCTAGTTAAGCTACTAATTTTGAATAAAGTAAGAGAAATACTTTGTTTTATGTGGCATTTTCTGTGATACAGACCTATCCTTCCAACACGTTCTATTTATTTTGCAAAACAGATTGAGATCCTTTCAGCAGGTGTTTATGATACCATTGGACTTGCAGATGTGTAATAGATCCCTGTGACTAGCACTTGCTCTAATACCTGCTGGAAAGCACTAGGAAGTCTTAAACTGATACAAGCACTCAACTCTCCTTGTTAATAAGGAGAAATTAATCGTAGGCACTAAACAGCCTATAATTGCAAATTACCTTGCTAAGGCAAGGGAAAACAGTTTCTGTACTTTACAAAAAAAGCACCAAGGGAAAACAGTTTCTGTACTTTACAAAAAAAAGCACCAAACCAGACATGTCCAAGGGTCAGCTTCCGGTGATTTCTCCCGTCTACCTGGTGAATCTGGGCATACTGGAGCAATGCAGCAATTGCCTCATGTACACAGACAACCCTCTCCTCCTACCACCCAACACTACAACCTGTGAGAGATGCACTTACATAGCCAAACTGGAAGCAAAGCTCTCTCCACCCAAGATTGTGCTAGACAGTCAAGAGGAGAAGGTTAACACCTGCACTACACCTCAAGCAACACATAGCCCTTTAAAACTCACCCCACCAACACCCATACATAGCAACATTAACTCCACATATGTGGAGGCCCTAAACTGTAGCCTGCCCAAGCAACAAGGACCTCTGAAGCTGAAATGCAAACAAACACCAATCACAACCAAATTGTCACATAGCTCACAACACCAGTGTGCCACCCAGCAACAGCCCCTAAGGCAAGACAACGTACTTAACACTTTAGTCATAGGTGACTCTATAGTCAGGCACACTGATGTCCCGCTCACCAGGCTGAACAAGGAGAAAATTACTGTCAGCTGCCTGTCGGGTGCCAGGATCCGCCACATAACGCATGCACTCAAGTCACTCTACAACAAGTACAAATATGACTCTGTCACTGTCCATGTTGGAGTGAATGACTTTAGATGTACCTCCCTGGACTACATGAAAATTGACATGGAAGAGCTCTCTGATCATGTGGCCCAGGCAGGTATGACCCTAGCCCTGAGAAGCATCCTGCCTTCACCCAGAATAATACCACAATATAAGGACAAAATGACTGACTTCAACAATTGGCTAAGCTTCTGGTGTCATTCAAAGGGGATCCAGTATCTGTCTGCCAGGGACGACATGATCGACAAACCACGATGCTTTGCCAGAGATGGTCTGCACCTGTCGCCCCTTGGATTCAGGTTATTGGCTAAGGCTCTTGCCACCCCTATATTGCCTTTTTTAGGCAAAGTTCAAAGGACAAAACCACCACCGTAACAGGTACAAGCATGCAAATTCTGAAGGTAATGCTACTCAATGCTAGAAGTCTAAACCTCAAAATGCACTCTCTCGTGGCACTCCTAAAATGGAGAACATCAGTATCTGTGCAGTAACTGAGACCTGGTTCAAGGTTCCAGAGAGCACCTCTGCAATACCAGGCCACAACTCTTACCACACTTTTCATCAACCAAACCAGGACCGAAACACTAAAGGTGGAAGAGTGTCCATATTCACCAAGGATATTCACACCACCAGGCTAGTTGCCCAACACAACACGTCTGAAATTCTCCAGGTGCAAATAACACTAGGTAAGACTGCAATCCAAATTTTAGCTTGCTATAAATCCCCCATCTTGCCCCAAGATTCTCACTACACCTTTCTAAACATACTGGAAAATATTAAGATACAACCAAACACCCTAATACTGGGTGATTTCAACTACCCTGCCATTAACTGTGAAAACTACTCGTGTACCAACATCTTTGCCCATCGGTTCTTGGAATTCATAAATTCCAATGCCCTGGATCAACTAATCCATAGTCCCACCAGGGGCTCCAATATCCTAGATCTGGTCATTACCAACATGGGAAATCGATGCTCCACACCTATGGTCACCCCCCTCGTTGGTCAGGTCTGACCATAAGCTAGTCACCCTTAACATCCACATCCCCCACCACCCCCCCCCACCCCCAGTAAGGAAACCTCCATAAAAAAACTTTTCCAAAGTCAACTTCATGCTACTCAAGTCAGAAGTGACAAACTTCATGACACCCATGCAGACGGGAACTGCTGAATCCTGAACCAAAGCACTGTACAAGCACATCCACTCATGCATGAATCATGCCATCCCAGACAGAACCAAGATGTTCTCTTCCAAAAATAGGAAGCCAATCTGGTGGTCCTCTGTCATAAACAAACTTTCCAACAAAAGGAAGAAACTGTTGCAGAAAAGAGGAAAATGCCAGGATGCAAAAAATTCCCTTACCAGCCTCAGTAAGAAGCTGAGATCCGTCATAAAATCTTCCAAAGCTAGTTATGAAAATAAAATTGCCAAAGATTCCAAAGACAACAACAAGGCATTCTATAAATATGTCAAGAACCTAAATGGCAATGCTCAGATCTGCTCTGAGCTACAACAGAATGTCATTAAATATACTGATCCAAAGGATATTGGCAATATCCTGCCAGATCAATTCAGTGCCAACTTCACCCCCCTCTCACCCCCTAAACGGCCCATCTCAATACCAGAAGATTGCCAAATTCTGGTAATAATGGCCACACAGGTAAAAAACACACTCTCCAAAGCTAAGAATACAGCATCCATGGGACCAGATGACATCCCGGGCTGTGTATTACATGAACTGCAAAATGAAATGGCACCTCACCTAAGTGTAATGGTTAATCATAGCCTCACCTCAGGCTTCGTGCCCACTGAGTGGTGCACAGCTAAAGTTATCCCACTCCACAATGGGGGCTCCACCTTGGATCCTGGGAACTACCTGACGAGCCTGATCTGCAAGGCTATGGAACATATTATCATGGAACTTATAAACAAAGACATTGACAACCTTCAAACACTGGACCCCACCCAGTTTGGGTTTGTGAAGGGACGATCTTGTCCCCTGAACCTGATTGACTTCTTCGAATCAGTCTCCAGAGCTGTGGACAAGGGTAAGGTGGTCCACACAACCTATCTGGACCTCACCAAGGCCTTTGACACCATCCCCCACTCTGGAATCATAGATAGACTTACTAAGCTGGGCATTAATCCCTACATCACTCGATGAGTTGCTAACTGGCTTACTGACAGAGCCCGCACTGTAAAAGTAGCCGACTCCAAATCCAGCTCCAGACAAGTGATTAGTGGAGTACCTCAGGGTTCAGTCCTGGGGCCGCTCATCTTTGGCATCAAATTCTCTGAAGTACAGGACAACACTAAGGGACTCTGGCTAACAAAGTTCGCAGATGAATGCAAATTGGGAGCCATTACTGAATCCCCAAATGATGTGGATAGTCTACAAAAGGGCCTTACAGAAACAGATGCTTGGTGCCAGAGCCATGGGCTCAAGCTCAATGCCAAGAAATGTATAGTTATCCCCTTTAGGAAAAAACATGTACCCGTGCATTACCACATAGGTGGCAGTACACTAAACACCGAAAGTGTGATAAGAGACTTAGGGACACAGGTGGACAGTGGTCTCACCTTCGATAACCACATCGCCACAACAGTCAGGAAATCCTTCTATGTGGCACACCTCATCACTAAGGGCTTTTCATCCAGAAAAAAAGAGGTCATTTTCCCACTGAAGTCATCCCTCATTAGACCCATTATAGAATACAACGCCCCGTTTGGTATGTACCTCTCAAGACATCTGCAACAACTGGAAAGGCCGCAGAAATACCTCACTAAAAGAATCATAGGTCTAAAGCAGATGCCATACCCTGACCGCCTTAAAAAACTCCAGCTATACTCTGTCGCATATCGTCTACTCAGAGGCGATCTCTGCTTAACATACAAGGCCATGTCAAACCCAGAGCTGCTGCACATGCTACACTTAAAAAAATCCCAATCCCTCAGAGCCACACACTCCAGGGATCTAAACCTTGTCATCACAATAAACAAAACATGCTGGACGGATAGTTTCCTGACCCAAAGATTCCCCAGATTCTGGAATAGACTGCCCTTACATGTCAAGCAGAGTGCCTCTTTGGCCCTCTTCAAAAGGAACCTTGACGATTGGATGGGAGAAAGGAAATTCACCCCGGGGATCATGTCAGTCACCCCGCTAGACAGGGGTCCAGGGAAGTAAATAGTGTGGGAAAAGATAGCAAGGGATTTGTTATGGCTAGGCTTGTAATATGCCCTAGGGCCAATAGCCTAGTACCAACCTATGAACCTATGAACCTATGAGAGAATAGGGTCTGTTGAAGCTTTATATGCAAGGCAGAGGCTGTCTCTCAGTAGCCTCTATAATACGGAGATGAGGGACAAGGCTTTGAGACAGTCTGCATAATTTTTACAATTTAGGCCCTTGATATTTTTAGTGGAACGTTTCATGCTCTTTCCATTTGTAACAACTGGTTGGACAGGTGCATACCAAAAAAAGTGCATAATGCTCCAACATTAGCTTTATGAGTACTGAGTACGGTGGAGCAATTACATACTAGGCGGACGTCCTTGAAGTTGACTGGCAAGAAAGCACAACAGTTTAAGGAAAAACTTTGGGCTCTAGCACCTCAGAAAAAGAGTTAATAGGTAAAGTTGAAGAAGAACGACAGCACCTCAAAAGAGCATGTGTGAGGACTTGATAACAGATATGTAGCCGAACCAGATATGGAAGCAAGGTACATAAGGAAATCTATCAAGTTATCAAAAGAAAAAAGAAGTGTAGTTAAAAGTAGGAGACAGAAAAAATGGGACAAGCTAAGAAGGAATTCTGGTTGTATAACAATGAGGCTAAGAGAGGAATACTAAGAACAAAGCATTACATAAGCTTCACTAGCTTCTGAAAAGTGACTACATAGATAGATAGCATGAAGAAGCTTTATCAGGTCACAAGGCAAAGACAGAATGACAAAGAAGATAATCGTCACATACCCATCATAAGAGATGCCAGCAATAACCTACTCACCAGTCCACAGGACATCAAATGCTGATGCAAGGAGTACTTCCAGTAGCTTCTGAATGAAGAAAATATCACAGAAGCTGTACTACTCCAGACACAGCCTACAATGAATAATCCTAAAAGAAGTAAGAACAGCACTAAGGAAAATAAAGCCAGGGAAACCAGAAGGCTCAGATGAGCTCACAGTGGATATGATCAAGATGGGTGAGACAGACGAGAAATTGATCTTGAAGGCACTCATAATAGTATGGAGAGAAAGATGCATCCCAGATGCTTGAAAAATAAGCATACTAGTGCCAATGTACAAGAACAAAGGGGACATTCACAAAGGTGGACAATTACAGAGGTATCAGACTGCTGTCACACTGCATGAAAGTTCTGGAGAGAGTGACTGATAAATGTATACACACAATAGTAAAAAGTAAGGTGGGAGATGAGCAGTTTGTATTCAGATCAGGATGCAGTACAACCGACTCAATGTTTGTCGTGAGACAGATAGTTGAGAAGAAGCTAGACATGAGGACATTGCTAGACTTGGAAAAAAAGCATATGACAAGGTCCTAAGAAAGCTGATTTGAGCAGTCCTGCAGTAATCCAAGTCCCAGAAACAATGGGAGAACTATAGCAGGTTAAGTACAAGAACCCAATGACTGAAGTACAAACAATATTTGGTTTCACAGAGGGACTCCCAGTGAAAGTGCTATGCATCAGAGTTCATTTCTTTTTTTTTTTTTTCCATAATAAATTTTTATTGAAATATATTTTCCAAAAACATTACAAAAATACAATAAACATCACACACATAATACACTATAACTACTACAAACCATTTATACAATATCTACATGAAATGCTTCCTATATTTAATATATTCCTAAAATCAGTATCATGCTAATATAATATTGAAGACCTTTTCCCATATTTTCGGGTTATTAATATTTTTGTTAGTTTGTTTCAGAAGTAATTTATGTGCTAGTATATGCTTTATAGCCACAAGCTTAACATTATTCCATGATGTCTTATGTGGTTCTAGCCAATTTGTGGCTATATAGAGTTTCATCAGCAAAAAAATATTCATACAAATAATAGTTTGCGATCTGGAAAGCTCTCTTGGAGGAATGTATAGAATCATAAATTCCCATGACAGTGTAGAACTTTGATAACCCATCTTTTGCAGTTGTACTTTAAGAGAGTTCCAAAGTTTATATCAGCATTTACAACTCCAGAACATATGAAGAAGATCCGCTGTTTGATCTGCACAGTATGGACAAATTGGAGAATTCCTAGGGTTAAATTTATGTAATCTAAGATGTGTGTAATATGCATTGTTCCAAATCATCAATTGCGTGTACACCAGTTTTGAAAAGAAACTGATTTCCTAGTTATATCAATTGCTTTTAATATCTGATTGTCTGTTACTGTTACTTTTTTACCCAATACTCTGAAAGCAAAATTTTGTCCTGAAATTTCAAATCCTTAATTAATTTATATGCAGTTGCTATAAATTTAGTGTCTTGTTGGATAGCTTGCCACAATTCAGAGCACTTATCCACAAATCCGGCTGCAGGTTTAAAGTTCCTAAAGTAGCTCAAGGCAAGTTCTTTAACTTGTCTCATTATAACAATGTAACTTCTAGGTAGATTCATTTCCTGTCTAATTTGTAAAGCCGATAAGTCAAGTTTATTAAAAACATCAAATAGAGTCAGATTAAGTATTAATGGAAATTTGCTGAGATCGATCAGCTGATTATTTAGTTTAAAATTAGGATTCCTGTGGAAAGGTTGAAGAACCATCATATATTGCAATAAATCTACGGACTGAAATAAAGTTTGCAAAGATGAGACACAGGTTATTATGTGGTCCATGACCCCATATTTTATCAGACTAATTTTGTCCATAAAGGGCAATGCTTTAGGATTTATTTTCCTATCCAAAATATGCTTATGATTCAAGACCACCCAAGTTGGTATCCATTTTGTATTCGTTACATCATAATTAGCAATTCTTAAAATGTTATTAGCGTTTACACTCAAATAATATGCTTCAAAGTTTGGTAGCTCAAGTCCCCCTCTTGTTTTAGGGGTCATTAATTTCTCATAAGATATTCTAGTTCTTTTTGGGTTCCAGATAAATTTAGCTAGATCTTTATGCATTTGTTTAAAAACTGTTTTTGAAATTGATAATTGGGCAGACCTAAATATGTATAACATTCGTGGTAGTATATTCATTTTCACTATTGATACTTTTGCTAATACCGGTAGTTTTAAATTCTTCCATCTGTCACAATCAGCTATTATGTGTTCCCATACTCATTTAACATTATTGTTATAAAAGTCCTTATTATCCGTAGAAGTTGATACCCAAATATTTAATATTTTCTTTACATGTTAACTTCCCCATCAGGGCCATTAGTGAAAAAGGTTTTGGGGTTCTTAATGGGAAGATATTCGTTTTCTGTAAGTTAATTTTATAATTAGAAACTACTGAAAATTCATTTATGAGCTTTAATATCTTTTCACTGTCTGAAATTGGGGTTGTACAATAAATAATAAGATCATCGGCGAATGCTGACATTAATATTTTATTCCTATAAATTATTGGTGCATTATGATACAAATTTTGCTTGATATATAAAAATAGGGTTCTAGATATAGGTTAAACAATAAGGGGACATGGGACAACCCTGACAGTACCATTTTTAATCTGTATTCTGTTAGAATAAGTCCTATTGATGTATAGCGTAGTGTATGGATTACTATATAATATTTGTAGTATCTGAATGAATTCTTGGGGCAAGTTAAAATAGGGTAACACATCAAACAAAAATTTATGTCTACTCTATCAAATGCTTTCTGGGCATCTATTATAAGAGCATAGATATTAAAGTTTTTTTTAGCATACGTCATCATATTATGCAGTGTAAGTGTGTTATCGCTGGTTTGTCTAGTTGCCATAAATCCAGCTTGTTCCTTAGAAATTAGATATATCAAAACCTTCTTTAGTCTCGATGCTATAACTGATGTTAAAATTTTCATATCCACATTCATTAGTGCTATTGGTCTGTAATTATCTGGGTTAAGGGGATCCGAATTGGTTTTATGCATGAAAATTGTTTTTGACGCATTGAGGTGGGGGTCACTAATTTTATTTTTAGTTATATAATTAAATACATGAGACAATTCTTTTCAGAGTTCATTTCTGAGGATACTGCTGCTCATACTGGTGATAGACTATATTAGCAAGCAGGTCATAGAAGACAAATCAACAATGTTGCTGTATGCAGACCATGTGGCATTACAAGCAAACTCTAAGAACTTCAGCAAAGGATGGAGGAATGGAATGCAAAACTGAAAGCACATAGGAAGAAACTGAATACAGATAAGACAATCGAAATGGCAGCAAATGAAGGAAATAAGAATAAGCTGAAAAGTGAGATAAAAGGAAAAATAGTGGAACAGGTTAACAGCTTCATGTATCTGGCAAACGTGACTGAGGAGAAGGAATGTCTGAACAAGGATGTCAAGGTTGCAATCAGGGGAGTTGCAGACAACTGACACAGAGAGTCAGGGGTAATGTGTGACAGTCAGAAATACCAAAAACGGTAGATCCAGAGCTAAATAAAATTAGAAAAAAAAACAGAAGCACAAAAAGAAACTACAGAGTTGCCTGTAATACATAGATACACACTGTTTATCCAAAAAGTCAAAACTTTTAATTTATTGTTAAGCACTTTTATCCCTTAAGCACAGCAATACTTCATCAGAATAACAACCAAAGTTTTTATCACTGCATATAAAACAAAAGCAGTTCACATGATCACATTTCATTAAAAAATAAAAATAGCATAATTTACTTAAAACATAGAACCAAAACAATGAATATAAAACCTGACAATAAATTATGTGTTGTAATATGACATATAACTGGTCATATTGTATGTTAGATATACATATTTCCCATCAATGACTTATAACTCTCCTTTGTTTAAGAACACAGTTTGAGGAAACAGTATCATTTAAGCCAGGGTGAGTGGTGGTGTCAGTTCTAAACTGCCAAATGACCTCCCTGACTTTGATATTACTCTGCCAAGTTCCTCCTCATGGGTCAACTAGAATTGTTTCTAAGATGGCAGATTTAAACACCCATGGAACAGTACAAACCACACTGTGTCTGTACAGTGTTTGTGGTGCTACTGTTTTCTATCTCAGAATAACATTCATATATTTTATTTCTGAGTGGCATTTCAGTTTTTCCAACAAAGTGTGAATGGCAGAAAGTACATATGACAATGCAAACAATACAATTAGTGCAACAGTTGTCAGAGTACAGCAACTTAAAAGGATCTTCCATATTTCTTAACATAATTGTATCCCCTTCATAAATATATTTGCACTCCTGGCAATAACCATATTTTATAGCACCAATTTTACCCATAGTTCCCTATTGGGCAGTAATTTCCCACAAATCTGTTCTTTAAATTCATACCTTTTATGTAGAAAACAGGTGTCTGTCACCTAAAATGTCCTCCTGTCCACCATTAATTACAAAAATGTTCCAATATTTATTAATAATATTCTTAAAATATTAGTCAAGGAGTTAAATTCTAAAATCCTGGCCGTATCAAAGTCAATATTATTTTGCTGTAAAATGTATACACCCTTTGCCTAATAGTACTAGATATTTTGTACCTCTACCATTAGTAACTTCATCACTTATACTTAACAAAAGATCTTTGGGATAACAATGCTCTAAAAATATTCCAATTACAAACTCTTGTTGTATAATAAAAGTAGACTAGTCAGAAATCATCTTTGCCAACTTGAAAAGCTGGCATTTTACCAAGATTCCTTTTTGTGAATAAGGGTGACAGCTATCAAATTATAAGTTAGAAAATGTTGGCTTTTTGCATATGTTAGAAGAAAAGCATTTCAACTCTTTAGTGATAGTAACATCCAAGCAATTTATTCTGGTGTAATCATACTGGTAACTGTGTTTAAGGAAGGATGTTGTGTTATTACTATATAACTATAATCTATAAATTCACACATCTTGCCATAAAATAAAACTGTCATCCAAAATTCTAAAATATGCTTTACAATTGTCAGTATATGAGGAATTAAATATTTAGCCCTTCTCCCATTTCCACATTACTATATTGGCATAGATAGAGACACAGGCTGCGCCCACTGCTATGTCTTTGATTTGCTTATAAAATTTCCTATCAAAATAAGTGAAATTATTACTTAGCACCTGGCCTCAATGAATATATTAATATTAAGGCCATACTGGAAGGTAAGGCAGGTAGTGTTTAAAGTGGTGTAAGCAATAATGAGGCAAAGTTTTTCAAAATGTCAAGGAAAATAACAAGAACTGTGTACATAGTACAACATTTGGGTTTACAATTTTCTTCTTCTTTCTTCTTTTTTCATTCTTTCATGTTTTGTACATGCAAATTTTTGGATTGAACATTTTTAATATTATATATTTTATTTTATGAATAAAAATTTATACATTCAAGTATTTTAGAATTGGTTAGGGGAGAAATACTAGAGGCATTGTCTGATTCAAGTCATTTGGACTGGATTCCAGTACTATATGCCTTTAAGGTAATTTAATTAAGTGAATTTAATTGAATTATTGTTTGCATTCCTTTTATATAAAAAGATTGTGTACCAGTGACTCTTTTATCTGAAGAAGTCTGCCCTGAGCAGACGAAAGCGCTCATTTGTAACGTTTTACAATAAAGGAGAACTATATTCCAGTGGAACAGAAGACTTTTTTTCATGGTGTTAGCTGTTTGTATTTACTGTGTTATTACTATATAACTATAATTTATAAATTCACACATCTTGCCATAAAATAAAACTGTCATCCAAAATTCTAAAATATGCTTTACAATTGTCAGTATATGAGGAATTAAATATTTAGCCCTTCTCCCATTTCCACATTACTATATTGGCATAGATAGAGACACAGGCTGCGCCCACTGCTATGTCTTTGATTTGCTTATAAAATTTCCCATCAAAATAAGTGAAATTATTATTTAGCACCAAATTCATACATTCAACAGAACAAGTAATGTTTGTATTTATGAGAATGCACAACTGAAGTGTCACAAACATTTCCAAACCTAGTTCTGGGAAAGCAAGCAAATAAATCAACGCCATCAGTGGTGAGGAACATAATATTAGAATCCCAAAGTTCATTATTGAACATCCTAAAAAATGAAAGAGTCCCAAAGAGCATCACGTGTAGCCTATGAGAGAAGAAGGCCAAAGAATCTGAAAAGTAAGGTGTACAAGACAGTGGTGTGACTAGTACAACTGTATGGTACAGAAACCTGGGCAGTAAAGGTAGAGCAGATGAGGAAGCTAGAGGTGATTGTGAAGAAGTGCCTGAGATGGGTGGTACAATACACACTGTAGGGCAGATGAAGAACTAAGGACATCAGAGTAGAAGCCAAAGTAGCTTCAATTGCAGAGAAGGTTAAACAGAACAGATTGTGGTGGTTCAGGCACATGTACACAATAGGAAAAGACAATCTGGTGAAGAAGATTTGGGACAGACATCAAGGCAAGAAGAAACAAGGGAGTCCAGCAAGCAGATGGATAGATTGTGTGAGAGAAGACCTGTGACAGTCAGGCATGACTGTTGAAGAAGGTAGGAGAAGGGCCTTGAATACAGACATGGCACACTGACCCCATGTAGAAAAATGGGGAAAGGGAGGTTGATGATGATGAGACCCTATTTGAGGATCTTGATGTCTTCGGGGGAGTTTATGATGGAACCCAATTTGCAGTCATATGTAACTATGGTTCAGCTATGGGAACGGACGCTCACGTGATTAATATTTGTGATTTCCTCATTGCCTAATGGGACATGTAAAGATATATGGATGCAGTCTACTGCACTGAGCAACATCAACAGATCTGCAACCCTGCAGAATGCTTGCCTGCTGGTTTGTCATTCCTGCATGGTATTGAGGAACATGGTGTATTTCAACTTATGTTACAGCATGGAGATTCAGATTGCATCCAATATCCTTAATAAGGATGCAAAATGCAGCACCAACCTTTGTGGCCAGTTTGATAGCTCAGTTCTGGAAGTCAGTTAAATAAAGCCCACATAGCACATACTACAGATTGTTCCAACATTGTTCTAATCAGCTGAATGAAGCCCACACAGCGCATACCACAAATTTTTCAGCATTGTCCTGGTCAGATGAATGAAGCTCACATAGCACATACCACAGATTATCATGAATGAAATAAAAGTCCTGCACCACTGGCAAAAATTTGTGGATAATAGCGACAGTTACACAAATGTCCAAGAATTCAGATTATCCATGAAACACGGCACAAGAAGAAATAATATAACACTGACCACTATATATATATATATATATATATATATATATATATATATATATATATATATATTTTTTTTTTTTTTTTTTCTGGTGGTCAATGCTATATTATTCCTTCTTGTGCCATGTTTCATGGATAATCTGAATTCTTGGACATTTGTGCAACATATCAACACATAGCACATACCAGAGATTGTTTCAGCATTATCCTAATCAGCTGAATGAAGCCCACATAGCACATACCACAGATTGTTATGGTATTATCCTAGTCAGCTGAATGAAGTCCACATAGCACATACCACAGATTGCCTCAGCATTGTCCTAGCTGTCTTGCAGCAGTCCTTGATCAGCCAACACAGGGGGCTGTTGTCGTGTGCAAAACTAACAGTGTTTTTGCAGCTTGTCAGAATGTGCAATGTTTGCAGTCACTGCATCTCTTCTGTCCACAATCTGCAGAAATACTCCATCCATTTTTGGTTTGCTTTGCTTTGTAGGCTAAGTGCATTAACTTCAATTGCACTAATCAGTGCAAGCGTCTATACGGACAAATAATTATGTAAGAATTATGAACAACCTAATAATGCATTTATTTTGGGCTCATTACAATATTGTCTTATTTTATTTGTTTATTTCAAGTAACTAACACATAAATTAGCATAAGTTGTGCAACATTGTTTTATGAATATGAATTGCAGGGTTTTACATGATCGCTCCTCCATGTTATACAGTGCAATAACACTTTTGTAGCGATTTAGACAATTACTTCATCTTGAATTCCATTCATAGTCCACAACTATAACACGTTAGTATAACCAGATGTGAATAAAAGTAGCCTTGCATCGTGAAACTGGTCATACAAAGTAACTGAATAAAAATTCTTTAACAGAAAGTGACTTGCCTTAAAATGAACAGCAGTCTCACACACGCAGATACATCTACAATTCCAGATGTACTGCTTTAGTTTTTTGCACTTTCTAACATTCTGGAAAATATGTGCACTGTACTTATGCAAAAATGGTTAATAGTTATTTTATTTGTCAGTAGTAACTTAAAGTATGTACTATGTGCACATATGGTATTCAAAGCAGTTGTTTTTTTCTGTCCTTTTCACTGTTGCATTTGTGTGTATGGGCTCATGTATGCATGTGTGTTTGCACTACTGCAGCAGTACTTATTTAAATTACAAAACAGCATTTTTTACATACCTGTGGAAAAAAAAATCAGCCCTCTGGACTGTGCGGTTGCTGATCTAGCTGTTGCCTAGGATGGTTGTTTAACTCATTGCTGATTGGTTAATATGCTAACTGTTCAACAGCAGCTTCTGGTAATTAAACTGCTATTCAGCATTGCTCATTCAGGTAGGAAGGCCTGCAAGTAAGTGAATGAAACAAAACTCACTCCAGGAAATCTGTTACAAATTTACCAACTTCTTGAAATGCATGGGTCTGTGAGCCAACACTCTTCCAAAGCAGTTAAATAAGTCATGAGGTACTGTACAAACATTTCTAGTCTCATGTTTAACCCAGTTATCACTTGTCTCCATCATCTGACCAGCCACCTAGATGGCAAACACAATATGAATCCTGAGGTATTCAGCTCATCTGATAACAAGTATGATTAAGTGCCTCTGCATGTTAGGTAACCGTGCAATAAGAAATCATGGCACACTTAAAAATCCTAAGCCAATGTTGCTTTCAGTTTCATCACTCCACTTTCCCCAAATCCTTACACTTGGAACAAATCCTGCACAACCTCACATTCCTTTTCTTGGTGGCTTCCTAACTGCCATTTTAGTGACTGTGTATGCATGCACACTCATCAGGTGAGCTGTCTAACCTATTAGCTCCTGATTTTACTTCATCAGTATTTGCAGGGCTGATTAGGAGGATAGGCTTGTTCCTGAGGCTCTAAAATGAGACAGACTGAGAGAGAGGTATTAGTAATTCCATGTGTTTATGCCTCATCACCTCTACAGCACAGCAGTAAGAGATGTCTCCCTCACCCTCTGCCATTTCTATAACAGATAATATGGACTGATAACTGTCAGGTACTAATGTATGTTTCTTTTTCCATATAGATCACAGGTGCCTGGTAATGATAGGGCATTGGACTGTGTCCAGTGTCCTATTAGGATGTGAATACAGGAAGTGCAGTAGTGGAGTTGGGTGAGGGTCACCAGTTACTGGGGACATAATTTAAATGACTAACTATAATGTCAGTAGAAATTTCATCTATGTATATATATAAATGACAAAACTGTCTAGGCTTTTATGATAAGCAAAGGCTGTAGGTTTGCACTTTAAGTATATGCATGGGCAGAGTTAGTAGCACAGCTATTCAGTCAGCAGTTAAGGATGCTGATGCTGTGCTCTGTTGAACATCCTTGCTAGTAGCGGTAAATGGCAGCAATAGTGGATAGTATGTTAAGTATGTAGCTAAACCAGTCAAGAGACAGGTGTGTGTGTGTGTGTGTGTGTGTGTGTGTGTGTGTGTGTGTGTGTGTGTGTGTGTGTGTGTGTGTGTGTGTGTTTGGATGTGTGCGGTGTGTGTGTGCATCCATGTGTGTGTCTGTGTGCATGTTTTAACTCATTTTGTACTTCAGAAAGCCTAAAGCTAGTACCTTCCACAATATTTCACTAGGCAAATTGGTGGGTTTTATATGCGTCCATATGTAAAATAATGTGCTCCTTACCTGCAAACATTGTAAAGGCTGGTGCTCCAATAAAACTCATTGGCAGGTATTTTTCAGAAAATATCTGCTGTACATTTAATATTGACAACTGCAGGCCATGATATTTGTGTAGCAATGTGAGGTAAATCTGAAGCTGTGCAATGAAACCAATAAGAATATTAACAATATTTCATGTACAAATGCAATTTGTCTACAGTGTTACACTGCACTGCTTCATGCATGTGCTGTGCATTTCCTATCAAATTAAAAAGGCATAGACTGCTATATTTTGTCCATGCATTAATTGTCATATGTTTGCTAATTTGTAATAAATATACCCCGGGATTTACTAATCCTCCATGTAAGACTAAATTAGTCTTATACGGAAACTGCAGCCTAAGAGTAAGACGTCAGCATGCCATGCATATTCATGAGGGCGTGCTGACTCAACTCTAAGGCTAGCACAGAGCATGCACGAGTGCAGGGGGTGTGTCGGACTGCCGAGCAGTCCAAAAATCCACGCCCCTGCAAGTCCCTCAATCGGCAAATTTCAACTGACATGAGCAAGTCCGCTCAAATGTGTACATACCCAACACTACACTCCCCCACATTCTAAACCCCTGTACAATTAGAAAATGTAAAACTTTTATTTATTTATTTTTTTATTATTCCCGATATAGCTGCCCGTATTTGCACGTGTTTGAGTGGGTTTGCCCATTGCTTAGCTACAGTTAGCAGTTTAGACATCGAAGAGGATAATAAGAAATTTATATGCAAATTAAGCCAAATAGCAATAGTGTAGTGGTAGAGCCTTTGCACAAAGAGGAGGCATTCCTGGTTCGAGTCCCACCACTCCCCTTTCTATTTTCTGTTGGAAATCTGTATATAAAAATAATTCCTGACATTTATCTTTTAAATTTTAGTAAAAAGCATTGAAATAGCCTATGTAGTAGTGAACGAATTTTATATATATATGTATATATATATATATATATATATATATATATATATATATATATATATAAGAAGGTGAAATGGTTATGCATACTGATGAATGCATACGTAACGTATCTTAAGCAATGTAAAGCACTGCTAAGCAAAGTTTACCAGTATTAAGCATATTTAAGTATAATTGCTCATAGTTTAGCACTGCTTTAACTAGCGCAATAGCTTTGCGCGGAGCTGCGCATCGCACAAACCAGCACAAACAGAACATGTTTGCACGTAGCTGTGCACTGCGCTAACTAGTGCAACGTCAGGCAACGCCGGGCACCGTAGAGCAAAGTTGAGCAAAGTCACCTAAACACAGCCACACCTCCTAGCTGGTCTGGCAAGTAGTAAAATAAAAAGCAATGACAGGCCTCAAACCCGGGATACTGTGCACCATAATCGCTGTACTGAACTATTAAGCCATGCCAGCTTTTCATAAGCATGCACTTTCAGCACACACATACATATCAATGGAAGTTTACCCATTGCTAAGCAGGTGTGCCTTCAGCTGAGTTTTTTCAAAACTGGCCAATCACAAATAAGTGCGGGAAATAATGCATATTTAAGCTCCATAGGCGGGAATACTTGCCATAACTGGTTGTAGCTCCCATCTGCAGGCAGCAATGGCTGGTGCTGGAGAGGGCTCTCATTTTGGAGGGCAACGTTGGGGCATTGAGGAGTCAAAAGTAATGGTTTGGCTCCTTGTCCATAATCATGAGGATAGACTCCTGCTGGGCCAGTACCAGGGCACCCAATACAAAGCGGAAGCCTGGGACCGTCTAGCTCATGAACTCACCAGTGCCACAGGTGTCCCTTGGACTGGTGAGCAGGTCAGACACCACCACGCAGACCTGAAGAGATGCAAGGCATGTCAACTGGACCACTGGATCCAGGAGGCCTATGAGATGGAAAATGCCCCACTACTGAGTAAGTAGCCATGGAATTAAGTATGTAAGAATTGCTATTCTAGCCTATACTATGGATAGGTATGTCTCAATATCACTTCATTGACTTCACAGCTGTAGGTGTCCGTGCTGCGAATCAGCAAGTCAATGCTGATAGGCTGCTAAGGCTGTGCCACCAGGCAGGTTAGTAATTATCCAGCTTGTACTGTTATGTAAAATAAATGAGAGAGCCTGAAAAAAGTGTTTTAACACAATAAATAAATGTATAATAATTCTCTAATAATTATTCTGCATGCACTGTTATATAAAATAAATGAGAGAGCCTCTAGAAAAGTGTTATACATCTTTAATAAAGGTATAATTCATGGAGTGTGTCTGTGTCATTTTCTTTGATATGTTGTTGTACTTTTGCATTATAGAAATAGTACTATTGTATTAAGTGCTGTTAACACACAGTTGGGTAGGCCCATATAAAGTGGATGAAAGGAGTGCCAGTAGCTTTTAAGCATATTTACAGTCCTCAACTGTTGGTTCATGCCCAACACGTACAGGTTAATCTGGCACATGAGTAGCTTGGTATTGTGTTCCCCAGAAATGTCATTGCGCTGGCAGAAATGTAGGGAGATGTTAACATAATTTCACCTAAACATATCTAGATAAGTATAGGAAAGTAGAGCTGTCAGTGTACCATCTCAGCAGTAGTGTGTCTGGGCAACTCACAAAATATGTAGCAGTAACATCTGCATCCCAGACAGTTTGTATGTCAGATACAACCCATGTATGTAAAGATCTAGCAAAACCCATTTCCCAATTTAAGGACAATTGGTTAGTGTAATAATACATGTAGGGGACATATAACTGAAGTTAATAGGAATGTAGTGTAAACTAGAAGGATATATAAGTTGTTAATGAAGCTATCATTTTCCATCCTACTGTATGTGCATAAAAAATGCAATTCGATACCTATGTGGGCATGTCTAATCTCAAAACATTTGTTGGGACATATGTCCTATTGGTTTATAAATATCTGCATTTATTTCGATGCATGTGCCCTGTTCAAATACCACAATATTGGTGGCCTGTTGCCATCAATTAAACCTGCATGCTGTTGTAATGTCCACTGTTGTTCTATATATGCATGTGTCATGCTTGCTGTTCAACTGTTGGAACTCTGGTGTGTTGGGTTAATGGGAATACTTCTGCATGCTGTTATAACTAATTGGGAATACTGTTGACTATTACTAACTCATATTTTCATTAAATCCTCCTAAACATAGAACATATGGGAAGGCCGGTCCCAGCGGAACCACCTGTCCCACCTCAGCTGGCGATGGCACCTAGCACCAACAGGTCCGGTGCCCAGCCTGGGAACTCTTCCTCCATTGGCCCTGTGCCACCTGTGGAAGCGCTGCAGGGGATGGGGCTCGTCCCCCCATGCAAGCATGGGTGGAGGAGGGCCACCTATCACCCTCCGAATGGTCCGGGCTGTGGTGCGTAGGGACATCGAGCGTTCTGTCGCTGATCCTCTACACCAGCTTGAGGCACGAGTGGCGCGACTCATGGGTGAGCCTGCCCTTCCTACGCAGCCCCCAGTACAGCCACTCTCTGGGCTGTGAAGGTGCAGTGGTGACTGCCCATGAGTGGGGATCTCAGTTCCACTGTTGCCATCTGTGGGCACATGGGCTTGCAATTTCCAAACATCCTTCCCCGTCAATGGTGTTCACCCACCACATGTGTCATATTCCACCCCTGTATGCGTCTTGTTTGTCTTGTCTGTTTGCCTCCCCAACCTACCTCCCCAAATATACCTACTTCCCCTACCCCACATTCCACTCTCACCTGAAAAAAAAAAATAGGGCAATCTGCTCCCAAAAAAATTACGCCCCATACATAGCTGCCCATTTTGCACACATGTCCACTGGACACATAAACTGATATTTAATTGGCAGTACAACATAATTTGTTGTCCTCACCCCTCTCTCAGGGGTGGAAGGTTTCATATTCCCCTCCAAATGTATTGCATATGCACAGCTGTTGCTGTTAAATAAATGGGCAGCTATGGACCTTCCCTACACCCGTCCTGCACATCCCGAGCTGTTTTCCTACTTTCTTTCCCTCTTTGTGCCCCTTTTTCACCACTTTCCTATCTCCCCATTTTCTTTTCTTTCAAAGGAATGAGCGCGGGGGTTAGCAAGAGTAAGCACTATTAAGCAGTAGTAAGCGGGTTTGAGTGAGTGTGCGCTTGTGTGCGCTTAGCTAAGCATTGCTAAGCATCACGCAAACCCACTTACAACTGCTTAAAAGTGCCTTAGTCACTCTGTATGTCAGGGCCCTTGTTCTGCTCAGCAGCAAAATAAAACACCTGTATCAGTCTTGAACCCCAGACCTTGGACACACTAGACTGCATGAAGTACCACTAAGCCACAGTATACATACACGTTGGTGCTGAAATAAATATATCATGCATCAGAATGAGTGAATGTAAAGGAAAAATAGGAATGCCATAACACAAAACTTGTTCTGTGGAACTTTACCAGCAGTTGTTGTGGAATTGCATTACATGACTGTGATAAGAGAACCAGCCATTCTAGCAGGAAATAATGTTACAGCAGCACTTTACAACCCACACACAGTATCATAGCAGGACAAACAGTGGCATATCTGTTTAGGGCAGAGGACATACATCCTAACTGTGACTACTTGTCAGGGATGTCCCTGATTTTGAAACATATGTTAGCTGTGTCCCTCTGAATCCCTCTGAAAAGTACTGACATTAGGCAGAAAGGCGGGGTATTACACTTAATGAATAATGACAATAATAAGAGTTAGACACCACTTGTACTTCAGAAAAGGTGTAGTAATCCATATGCACTGGTTCTCTCGAAGTCTCCACTTACTGTCTTTATTATTTTGAAGGTGTACCTCACTTTTACCTACCTTTTCCTGACTCTGTTTAAATATGTACCTGAGTGTTTCAGAGGCCTGGCAGAGGCAGAAACACACAGGCATATCAGCTTTTCTGCTGTTACACACTGTGCAAATAGCTTTGGAAGGTGTTCCACAAGCATACCCTTATGTAGGAGTACAACACTGAAATACCAAAGGATGTAGCCATGTACTGGTAGCAACTGACTGTAACAATGCCACTGTACCAGTGCTGAAAAGACCTGTGCGTTGCACAGACAAAGAATAACAGGCTAACATCTGGCTACCATCTGGATAGGTCCACAGTTGGGAGCTATGCAGCCAGACTACTTGCCTTGATAAACTAACAGGTACACAGCTACCCTGTAAGTTCAGCAAGCTAACATTCACACAATAATACATAATGCTCTCTGTACGTCTGCATCCCTACCCAAATGTACAATATACCTGTGTGTTCAGGGTCTACCAAGGATGTAGGTAGGCATACTCAGTACTGGAACTGTCCAGTTTTCATGAGCAGCCTGTGCTAATGTCAACACTAAAAAAGCACAAACTGTTCAGAAGTGAGTACATTAATATTCACAGGATAGCAGTTCACAAACAGTTCATGTGCCAAAAGAATAATCTCAATAACTACTTTTGTATGGCAGTTAATTGTATAAGTAGAAAAGAAACTACATACTCCCATGTATCTTGTGTTAGCATTTGCAGGGGTGAATACAATTCTACACTGACAAGTGTGTACTGGAAGTGGCAACATTCAGGTCTGAGTACAACATTTAAATCACTGGCTACACCCCTAGATTCAGATATAAGAACTATACCAACCTTCTGACTTCAACAACGGTGTCCACAGCAAACAAGTATGAGCCCCACTTTGGAAAGCTGAAAGGGCTATGCCTACCTGACTTAACAATTTATAGCATTGGATTGCTATGACAGTGAGTACTGCAATTACCACACAGCAGGCTGCATGCAATTACCAAATGGTGGCCACCAACTGGTGCAGAGGCCATCACATGCACATGTGCAGATACCTATAAAAGCAGGCAGTACTTGCTGCCCACACACGCAATCACTCCATTGCAGACACTGAGAGAGAGACAGAGAGAGAGAGAGAGAGAGAGAGAGACATTAACGGCAAAAGCAAACTCAAAAGCAAAAGGAACACGGAAATTAATAATACCAACACATACAAAGGAAAGGTATGTAATGGATATGTATTTACTGGCATGTAGTAGATGTTTTTGAAGAGTACTCTACATACTATGAAACATCCATATGTGGCAGCAGTACGTATCTATGCACAGATGTCCAGCATAACTACTGCCATGGACAAATCAGTGTGTAGCTGTGTGCAAGGTGACATAACTGTGACATATGTAGCTCAGCATTAAATGTCAAACATTTGATCCATGTTTGCTGTGTTCTGTACACTAGTGTGGACAATGGCTGTTTGGGGGAGTAGCGCAAACAGCTATATAAACATGGATGTGACAGAGTAACACATGCATGATAGTCATATTAACATGTAGCTTAGCATTGGCAACTGCTGTACCAGGCTAGTATGCTAATCTAGCATTTGTAGCTATATACACACCATCTAATATTACTGTGTGCTCACATGTGACACCTGTTCATGTTGCAGCAAGGCCCAACAGGTCAGCTATGAGGTCCAGGGACTTACAACAGTGTGGACCTTGTGTGTGTATAGCACACACATACAGAGAGATATATATGTGTCAGATATATTAAAATCTGTACATGTACATAGAGAAAGGGACATACTGCAACTGTTTGTGAAGGGTGGACATATATATGTTGGTGAAGGCTGTTATGTGCATATTTGTATGTAGGTTGTAATGTGTGGCAAACAAGACAGCATACAGTGCTGGTATATGACATGCGGTGGTTAAACACTGTGGGTGTGATTTGTTAAGTTTGTAATGTTGCAGCCAGTGAGGCTTGCTAAAGCTACATGGGCTGAGAACACCTTCAATGCATTTTTCACAAGACTGTGTGATATCATTACATTACTGTATACCTCACAGCCTTTGCATAATTGATATTCCCACCATGAAAGGTGGACTGTATATGTGCCTATATGTATATGTATATGTACACCAATGGATGTGTATATGTGTATATATACATATATATATATATATATATATATATATATATATATATATATATAGAGAGAGAGAGAGAGAGAGAGAGATAGATATATATATATATATATAGAGAGAGAGACAGAGTTATATATAGTGAGACAGATGCCTGGTGTCAAACCCATGCTGTAAAGCTATAAGCCAACTAAAGCATAGTCATCCACTTTTACAAAACCTAGTATCCCCACAGTACCACATAGGTAGTAGCCCCCAACATGTTGAATAGGTACCGATGTGTACATACAGCCAAGTGTTATGTCATCTCTCCTTTGGTAATCACATTTCCAAAGGTATTTTGAAATCCCTCGGTGGATCACATAAGCAATAAGGGGTCTGCATGCATATCCACAAAGGTTGTTGTACACCTATAATGAATAGCCATCATTGACAGACTTTGCTGCGTTTGAACAAGTCTGAAATATACCTCAGGCATAAACCCTCACTCACACTATTCAATAGAAACCGTAATGAGTGTGTGTGACACGGATGACCTAGGCCAGGGATCACTGCAGTGGCTGGACTTGTCACAAGCATACGGATGTGACCTAAAGTCTGGAAAGTGGCAGCACACTCTGGAAAAGATAACAGATGTGTTCATGGAGAAAGCAGGGTTCCCACCTAAGAAATAATTGAGGTCACATGTACGTATATGTATTTGCCACACAGCTACCTGACATGTGCAATGCACATACTGTTGTCATTGTGATATGTCATACAGTAGTAAAAGCAAAACCCACAACACATTGACCAACAGTGTCACACACACAGAGCACGCACACACACTCATCAAGTACAGGATTCAAACCCCTGACTAACTACTTTATGATACTAGAGGAGTACGCATTAACACAACACACTATACACATCACTGGGAGTTCACTTTTCCACAGGTATATTTGTAGGATGGTGACATCATCAGACTTGACAAAGATAAGTATACCACTTTTAAGGAGTTTTAGTAGTCTCAAAAAAGGTTGCTCCTCTCCAAGGAAATACACACATACAGTTGTCAAGTGCAGGATTCAAACCTCTCCCTAACGACTTTATGATACTAGAAGAGTAAGCATTTACATGATGTGCTACACACATTACTAGGAGCTCTCTTTTCCACAGGTATATTTTTTTCCACCGGTATATTTGTATGATGATGACATCATCAGACTAGACAAAGGTAAGTATACCACTTTTAAGGTGTTTTAGTAGTCTCAAAAAAGGTTGCTTTTTTCCAAGGAGATACACACACACAGTTGTCAAGTGCAGGATTCAAACCCCTGACTAACTACTTTATGATATTGGAGGAGTAGGCATTTACACAATGCGCTATACACCTTATTGGGAGCTCTCTTTTCCACAGGTATATTTGTAGGATGGTGACATCAACAGACTTGACAAAGATAAGTATACCACTTTTAAGGTGTTTTAGTAGTCTCCAAAAAGGTTGCGTTTTGCCAAGGAGATACAACACACAGTTGTCAAGTGTAGGATTCAACCCCCTACCTAACAACTTTATGATATTAGAGAAGTATGCATTAACACGATGCGCTATACATGTCACTAGGAGTTATCTTTTCCACAGGTATATTTGTAGGATGGTGACATCATCAGACTTGACAAAGATAAGTATACCACTTTTAAGGTGTTTTAGTAGTCTCCAAAAAGGTTGCTCCTCTCCAAGGAGATCACACACACACACACAGTTGTCAAGTGCAAAATTCAAACCCCTACCTAACTACTTTATGATACTAGAGGAGTATGCATTAACACGACACACTATACACATTAGTGGGCGTTCTCTTTTCCACAGGTATATTTGTAGGATGGTGACATCATCAGACTTGACAAAGATAAGTATACCACTTTTAAGGTGTTTAGTAGTCTCCAAAAAGGTTGCTCCACTCCAAGGAGATACACACACATACAGTTGTCAAGTGCAGGATTCAAACCCCTACCGAACTACTTTATGATAGTAGAAGAGGACACATTTACACAACACGCTATACACATTACAGGGAGCTCTTCTTTCCACAGGTATATTTGTAGGATGGTGACATCATCAGACTAGACAAAGTGGGTTACATTAGGTGACATTAGGTGGGCTACATAGAAGGAATTTCTAAACACTTTGGCCATGTGATCATCAAAGGAGAGTTTACTATCTACCTGGGTCCCCAGGGCCATAATTACTTTCTCCGTACATACTGGATTACCACCTATGTGGTAATTTGTGTGCACTTTGTTTCATCCAAAGGGGATGACTATGCATTTTTTGGCATTCTGCTTGAGGGCATTGTTTTGACACCAGGTATCTGTCTCTGTAAGACCCTTCTGAAGGATGTCTGTGTCAGCCATAGAGTCGATTATGGACCACAGTTAGCAGTCATCTGCAAACTTGTTCAGCCATACTCCTCCCATGCTTGCCTGTACCTCTGAGCAGTATCTACTGAACAGGTGGGATCCCAGGACCAAGACCTGTGGGATGCCATTTGTGACTGGTTTAGAGTCGGACATGGCACCCACAACTCTGAACATGTGTGTTTGATCTGTGAGCCAGTTGGCCACCCATCCTGTGACATAGCTGTTAATGTTCAAGCTGGTAAGCTTATCCATGATGACAGAGTGGGGAATGGTGTTGAATGGCCTTAGTGAGGTCCAGGTGGGCTGTGTGGACTACTTTCACCTCTATCTATGTCCTTGGTAACTGTTTCAAATAAGTCAACTAGGTTTAGGAGGCAGGATCTGCCTTTAACAAAGTCAAGTTGGGTAGAGTCCAGTGTCTGGAAGTCCCCAATGTCTCTGTCTATGGGTTCCATGATAATTTGCTCCATAGCTTTGCAGACCAGGCTGAGTAGGCCTATAGGGCAATGGTTTCCAGGTTCTGTTGTGGCACCCCCTTTGTGGAGCTGGATGACTGTTGCTCTATGCCATTCTTTGGGTACATAGCCTGTGGTAAGGTTGAGTCTGGACAGTGAATGTAGGTGAGGGTTTAGTTCCTTTGGGGGCTGGTGTAAGACGTAGCCTGGGACACCATCCAGTCCCATTGATGCTGTGTTCTTAGCTTTGGAGGGCTGTTTTTACTTGCATGTACATGACGTCTGGGGCTCTGCATTCTTATGGGATGGACACTGGCTCTTTTGGGGGTGATGGGGGGGTTTGCACTGAACTTGTCCCTCAGGATGTGGGCAATGTAAGTTGGTTCAGTGTATTTCTTACCATTTTGCAGTAGCTGACAGCATATTTGGAAGTTGCCACCTAAATGTTTGGTATAGCTAATGAAGGCTTTGTGGTTGTTATTTTTACATTATTTGGCAATTTGTCTTTAGAAACTGGCCTTGGATTATTTTATGAGCGATCATTGTTTCTTCCTAATAATGATCAGTGATGTCTTTCCTTTTGTGAAGTTTGCTCTATCATGTGTTTGTTTCCTCCTTCTGTTGTATAGCTAATTTATGGGCAACGACCACCAGATTGGTTTCTTATTTTTGGAGGAGTGCATCTTGGTTTTATTTGGGATGTCTCGATCCATGCATCCCTGTAGATGCTCATAGAATGCATTTGTAAATGCTTCAGCAGATTGTATAGCATTATCCTATAGCAAGGGGGCTTTGGAACTTTCCACTTTGGTCTTGGGAAGTGTGAAGTTTGCTTCAAGTGGTTTTCTTGACTTGGGGGGGGGATGTGGATGTCCAGTGTGATTACTTTATGATCTGATATTACCAGCAAAGGGTTTATCTCTGTTGTGGAACACTGGTACCCCATGCTGGTGATGATCAGGTCCAGTATGTTGTCACCTCTAGTGGGCATGGTGGCCAGCTGTTCCAGGGTGTTTGAGTTTTTAAACTCTAGGAAACATTGGGCAAAGGACATTGTACATGAGTAATTCTCCCACTCAATGTTTGGGTAGTTGTAATCTCCTCATATAATGGATTTTGGTATGACCTTTATATTTTCCACTGTTCTTAGGAATACTGAGTGAGGTTCCTTAGACAAGGTAGGTGATCTGTAGCAGGCTACAATCTGATAAGCAGCTTTGTCCAATGTTAGTTGCACTTGCATGGTCTCCAAGGCTTCATGCTGTGCCACTAACCTGAAGGTGTGGGCATCCATAAGGTAAATGGATACACCCCTTCCTTTTGTATTTCACTCTGGGTTTTGTGGCCGAAGAGCAGAGGGATTGTGAGTGTTTTACGTGGAGCATGTCCAACAGCTCTGTGTTTGACATAGCTTTGTATGTTAGGCGGAGATCACCTCTGAGTAGGCGATATATGAGAGAGTACAGCTGGAGCATTTTGAGACGGTCTGTGTATGGCATGTATTTCAGGCCGCTAATGCTCTTTATTGATATTGATATTCATTGACATTTATGACATAGCGAAAGAAAGCTTCATGGTTCTCTATGGACTCTTTGACAATATTTTTGTCAGAGCATGGATTGGATAATGTTAGGAGTGCTCATTGTCTATTGATGATACTGATCGGAGTTAACTGATCTTCTTTGAATTTTCACTTTCTTTGAACAACGTAAGTATTTGTAGCACATAGTTTGATTATGACAGGAGTCCAATATATTATATGGGTCTGTTTTCATATCACTGTGTGCGCAAGACAGGATTGGTGAATAGTGACAAGTTTCCTGGGTAAGAACTGCAACCGCCAGATATGTGTGGCCCACTGCTGTACTCAGATATGGCCTAAGTGTGTGAGCATGCCCAGTATGACCTTTCAGTATGTTGTTGACTGACATTTGCTTTGTTTATTTAAGTGTGTGAGCATGCCCAGTATGGACATATATACTATATGTGTGTGAAAAATCAAGTTGATTTTTACTTCAGGGCTCACCTTTGTGTTGTACATCAACAGGAAGCACACTGTGCCTGCAGGGCTTCCATGAGTCACTTTGCATAGACTTATCAACATTTCTACATACAGGAGGGACAGTTATTTTTGTACATTTCTACCCAGGGGCACACCTGATTGTTACTGTGGATGTACATAGGATGAGGGGTTCACCTGACACTTATACACATTTGCTAGGCCTGCACTGCTATGTCAGGTACTCCATTTCAGTCTGTACTGTTGCCTATCGTACTGGCTTGAGGCATACTACTGTACTACAGATCTTAGCTTCCAATTTCACGTATAATAGTTTGTGACTTCATAGCCTACCCAACCCACATCACACTGCCTGGCCTGCTGTTATCTGTCTGCATAGGCCTGGGGTGAAGTTCAGAGGGCATGCTGCATCATTTGTTTGTGTTTGCGTTAGTCTACAATTGTCCTGCTGTGTCTGTCCCAGTGAAGTGCTGTCATGGCTTAGTGGTTCAGTACTGTGACTATAGTGCACAGTATCCTGAGTTCGAGCCCTGTCACTGCTTTTTATTTTCCTGCTGGGTAAAGCAGGTGTGACCGTGTTTACCCGACTTTGCTCGACTTTGCCTGACGTTGTCCAACATTGCCCAAAATTGCTCAACGTTGCGCTAGTTTGCGCGGAGTGCAGCTCTGCACAATTGTGCTTAAATATGCTAAACAGTGGTAAAAGCTGCTTAGCACTGCTTTATATTGCTTAAAACATGGCAATCATGCCTCAGGTGGTGCTGCAGGGCTGCCTATGTTGGATGCACATAGTACACTCCCTATACATGTTTGAAAACAGGTAGTGTCAAGTTCGGCATCCCTTTTATTTTATGTGTGAGTCGGAGAGAGGTATCATGTCCAGGGTTCCTACTGAGCCAGTGTATGTGCTATGCATTGCCTCTTTGTCAAGGCCAAGGCATACTGGGCAAGCCTCCTTCTGCCTACTGGGACAGGCTCAGGTTGTTCTTCCTCCAAGTCACGCTCTGCCTGTGATGGCCTTGGCAATGGTGGGAGGTTGTTTGGCCCTGCCCCATGCTGTTCCTGCTGCAGCTGTTTTCGCAGGATCATATTGTGTAGCATGGCACATACCATGACAATTTGGGTACATGTAGTTGGTGAGTACTGCAAGGCTCCACCAGATGTGTCCAGGCACTGGAACTGTGACTTGAGCATCCCAAACACACGCTCAATTACATTTCATGTTTGTGCGTGTGCCTCATTATGGAGTTCTTCTTCAGGTGTGTGCGCATTTCTGATGGGTTTCATCAGTCATGGCTCCAGTGCGTATCCAGCATCCCCCACTAGGTGACCGTCAGGGATGTCCCCATTGGCAAATGTCTGGTACAGCTGCATCAGATGCCAGATATGGGAATCGTGGTAGCTTCCAGGGCAGCCAGCACACACATTCAGTATTATGCCCTGGGCATCGCACACAACCTGGCAGTTGATGGAGGGGAAGCCCTTGTGGTTGATGTAGGCCCTGCCCCACTCACTGGCTGGTGCTTTGATGTGTATGTGCGTGCAGTCAATTGCACCCACTACCTCAGGGTATTCCGCTATTTGCTGGAAGAGACACATATTGCTGGCCAATGCCTCACTGGAATTGGGGAAATATACATGATCACTGACATGTGCTGACATGTCATTCAGGAACTGGCGCAGTACCCTGGATGATGATGCCTGTGAAATCCCCATCATATCACCAGTTGGTCTTTGGAAGGTACCTGTTGCTAATATTCTTAGGCCAACACATACCTTGGTTTCCACTGGGATGGGTTCCCCTGTGTTAGCCTGCACAGCTCAACAATTTGCTGCAGGAGGTCTCTGTCCACTCTATAGCGCTCCACTATCTCCAGCCCATATAGCCCCTGGTAGGTTACCCTGGGTCTGTACACTCTTCTCCTTCTCCTCACTGTGGGTTGCTCAGCAGCATTCGCAATGGCACCACCCTCAGCATCTTGCACGTGTTGGCTTATAATAGCAATGGTAGCCCCTAACATTTTTTTGTCTGAGTTAAGCTTTTTAAGTTTTCACTCTCTTTTGTATACTGCAGTGTTGCAGTGTTTTTGAGAAAAAAACATGGGGGAATGTTGTTTGCAGAGTTTTAAGTGCTGGGCTGGGCTGGGCTAGTGTACTGCCTGTGTAATTGGCTGATTCTGATTTATTTCACCTGGCAGCTCTGCTAGTTCTCCTTGGTTAACTTCCTACTACTTCTTTTCCTTCCTTTTCCCTTTCTGTTTCCACAAGGGGCAGTGCCGCGCAAACAAGCACAAACACGTGCACACGAGTGCACACACGCGCACAGAGATTTACACAGGCTTAGGCGGGTGCACATCCGCGCACACAGGCTTGGACAGGCTTACACAGGCTTAGACGGGTGAACACGCGCGCACACAGGCTTAGACAG
Organism: Protopterus annectens; assembly: GCF_019279795.1. Taxonomy (NCBI): domain Eukaryota; kingdom Metazoa; phylum Chordata; order Ceratodontiformes; family Protopteridae; genus Protopterus; species Protopterus annectens. The sequence continues at coordinate 669,637,958 of NC_056727.1, read as the reverse complement.
GTTTATGGGCGCTCACACACGTGCACATAGTGTAAGAACGTTTGCAAGAAATTTCAGTGATATCCACGGCATACACCTTCGGTTTCTGGGTTTCAGCTAGGACAACTGTAGACACGCCTCTTCCAATCCTGAGTAATTCACAGCAAGCACAAGCCACTCTGCTCCAATAAGCTTACAGTCTTTCATACATACCCCCTCATGATGTCACCTATCTTCTACTCTACTATTCCCCTACTCCTACACTTACTCTCTAGGGACATGGCTCACATGCCAGGGAAAATTGTGATTCACTACCCTTATCCTCATTTGCATAGGATTGCCTACTTATGCTTGGTTACATCTCTCAAACTGAGCTTCCCCCCTTAGCAACCAATACTCAGTAGCCATGTTGTCTTTAGCCTGCCATTCACCTGCATGGCAGAATGATATTTTTAATAAGAATGCCTATGTTTTCCTATTTTTTATTTATTTTCTGTTTTTTTAAAGAACCACATGTTTGCGCGGTGCTGCACTACACTTAAACATCGGAAATCGGGGGGAAAATAATTTTGATTTTTATTAATTTTCAAACTATAAAAATGCCAATGGCCTTATATTTGGCCATTGGCATGCTTCCTCAACTGGATGCATCCTTTATTTGGAGCTGTCATAGCTCCGTTTTGCTATTTGCAGAACGGTACTCCATTACCAATGGAGTACATTTCTGCAAATAACTCTACTCTTCCACGGACAGGTTAGTGTTTCCTGGATCGCAAATTTACCTCATTTGCATAGCTTTCAGCAGCAAATGAGGTAATTTGCATAACATAATACTGTCCGTGCAAGAGTAATTTTAGGAGCTCTCATGCACGCCCCTGCCGGCTGTTGCTGGATCGCTCAGCAGACATATTGGCTGTCTGCCGTCTTACACTACTCTTAGACTCCGTACAAGCCTTCGTGAATCTGGCCCATAGCCTTTTCTTCTACAGTTGTTTTCCTGTGGTAGTATAAATACCCTGTTCATATTTATAATAGAATTACTTTTGACTCAAGTGCATTAAAATGCTTGACATTGAAGTGATTCATTATTTCTGCCTGGTTGTTGTACAATTCTGTAAAAAAATGTAAAAGTTGTTTTGAATACGTGGCTTCCTTTGGATATTTCCTATAAAACAGCTACTCCTTGCCTCGCCAGTGCAATACAAAAGTACCCTTTAACATTTTATGTAAACTGCACTACAGCCAAGTTTAATTTGATGTTTTCTGCTAACAAAACAAGAGCTGCTTTCTTTTCCTGTGAAAAACAACATATCAGAAGTGAAACTTGACTTTCAGCAGAAATCTGTGGAGAACCACAGAGGAAGAAACAAAAATAAGAACTGTGTCAGAGTTTACAAAACTCCTGACAAACTGCTTGTTTCATCTGTGTAAAGTTAATTCTTCCAAAAAAGTTAGCCCCTGCCAAGCAATTAACATTTCACTCAAGGAAACAAGTTCAGGGAGAGAGAGATATTCTGGTTTATTATCTAAATAATATTGTTTACTTCTGATTCACCAGCACTGGCAGTTTATGAAGAGCTATACAGCAATGCTCAAACCACAGAAAGAATCCTTAGACAGAAGTCTTTATATTGTACCCCTGGTCACTTTATGTAAAAAGAAACATGATTTCTGAAAACAGTTAATTGGCATTATAAAATGAGCAACAAAACATACAGATTGTAGTGCATAGCCCAAGATGAGAGGTATCTGTCTAAGAAAATAAGATGTCAAAGATTTGCACTTAGCATTTCCATAAGTTTTCTTTTTCCGTTGTTCTTTTCTTCCACATCAGTATTCACCTCACCATGTACATCTGGCAGTCAGATGAGGTGTATGAGATGCAGAAAATCTAAAAGAGCAAGGTGCAAGCAATCTGGATGTGCACAGTAGAGTAAAATAAAAATAGTAACTGTTAATGACTGCTGCAACCTTCTATTTGGTAAATTTCTATTAAACTGCCTCTCCAGATTCTAGTCACTTACACGTAACTGGCATTTCCACCTACAAAATCTTGCAAACAACTGACATACAGCAGAATGTTGGTAAAACATTGTTCATCTTTCTGATCAAACTTATTGGCAGTAGGCAGGCAACATTTTTGCCGTATTCTGAAAATATGTATCTATTCAGTAGAATGTCACAGAACCACATTAAGAGGTTTATAATTTAAAGCAGCTTGTGTGTGTGTGTGTGTGTGTGTGTGTGTGTGTGTGTGTGTGTGTGTGTGTGTGTGTGTGTGTGTGTGTGTGTGTGTGTGCATGTTTGTATGTGTAAATACTTGAGTGTGTGTGTGTGTGTGTGTGTGTGTGTGTGTGTGTGTGTGTGTGTGTGTGTGTGTGTGTGTGTGTGTGTGTGTGTGTGTGTGTGTGTGTTCATGTGAGAGTATGTGTATGTGCTTGTGTTTATCTGCATGTTGTGTGTGTTGTATGTGTTGTGGGGCTAGGAGGAAAGGTCCAAACTCAGATCCTCCATTCTCTTGTGAAAGAATAATAAATTCCCATTCAGGGATAACACAGATAAACCATTCACGGACATTAAGAACTCTCAGTGTAAACCATGCTCTGATGATTCTGCACATTTCTATAGCCACACTCAAGGGAACTCAAGTGTGTGACATCTGGTGGTAATATAGCTGTTGTTTGTCTTTTGTCTTTTCCCAGTTAGGAGTCGCCACAGTAGAACTCCAGTCCGCTAATGATTGGCAGTTGATTTTACAGTGTCGAGTTGCCAGCTCGACGCCCAACCTTCAATGCATGTCTTTCGAACACCCACTCGACCACCTGGAGGACATGCAGACTCCACACAGAAAGCACTCCCAACCCAAGCCGAGAATCTAACGGGAGAACCTCTTGCTGTGAGGCAACAACGCCACCGCTGCACCACCGCAGAATTATATATAATTAAAAGAGAACTATCTATAGGGATAAGATAAGGTGCAAAATGAGTTATGTGATACTAGAGTGATAACCTGAAATGTATTGAACCAGTGGTAAATCTTGTTTTGATAAATGTCAGTTTATTGTTTTGCCATGACCATCATCTCTTAATAGTTATGACAAGTTGCAGTAATTTCACTACCATTATTAGCTAATTTAATACTGTAGGAATTCACAGCAGATCACATGCAAGGTAATACTCCATGACGACAAAACAACAAAATATTATCACAGGACACATCTTGTCTCCCACAGCAACCCCATGTCTTTCCTTCTCCTTGACATCTTCTCTTTGGAATCATCTTATTTTGATGCACTGTGCAGGATAAAAATAACTTTGTATTTTTAGGTTTCTGTTTATACTGAATAAACCAGCAAGCCTGCTAGTGTGAGCCACTACTGAGCAGATCCAGAGACAGCCACACCTATTGCATGAACAAAGGATCATAGGATTCTAACCTCATGCAGTAGGTGGTGGTCGTCGCCACAGTGACAGCTCATATTTATTTACAGTTAACTATAAGTGGAAAAAATACCAACATACTGTTCCTATTCATGTCATGCTGAAGACTGAATTTCACTTCCTTAAACTAATTTTTTTTTTTGGCATACAGCTCTACAATCCCCCACATACACACACAATATTAATTTATAATGCAGCCATGTGGGAATAATGAACATGATGTCAAAGATAGAACAGGAAGCTCAAGGTATCCTGTACAGTATTTTGGCCCAGAAAGTTAATTGTTAGGTAAATGATTAGAAGCCATCTGTTTTGTCTCTGAGATTTAATGAGTGGCATAACATACATATGCTAGAAAATCCAGAGCTGTGGTATCATCAACATGGTACACTGAAAATGGTACAACAGGGGGCCATGTTACATGAAAGGTAGAACAGATACACATTTGTCTCAGTTAAATCACACAAGTCTTCATAACAAAGGCAGTTGTTTTTCTGAAAGGTTTTCACAGTACTGTGGAGTCTTTGAGACTTGCACTTAAGAAGTCTAGTATACTCTAAAACTTGAAATCAGAAAACCCCGATCTCTGTCTTTCCTTACTAAAATATAGATAACTGTTAGCTTTTCCGTCTGCAAAAAGAAAGAAAATAAAGCTTTTTTATAGTTACGTTAACTTCATTTTTAAAAAAATATGAGCTCATGTAAGACAATAACTGTCATGAGACACAAGCAACCATGTCACCTAAACTATCATTTTTAATACTACATTCAGTTGGTTTCACGCAGCCAGCACTGCTGAGCATGACTGTTGTTTCTAAAAACATTTATGTTTGTTCACTGTCTAACCTTGGTGGTAACATTGTGCTCTGTAATAAATTGTGCTTTCTTCCTAACTTAATGTTGCTGCTCCAACTTGGGAGGAAGAAGGGTGGGATGGATAGCATCTTAGTTTATGTCAATGAGGCCTCAGGAAAGGCTTCATCAGTAATCTGCAAGATTCACTACCATCATTCAAACACAACTCCCCAGCTTCAACACTGTCAATTCCATCCCTTTCATGTCACCATAATTCACACTCTTAACTATCCACGTATTGCTTGTGTTTAATTCTAACTATTAAACCATATACAGCATTTTTATTTTTTTCTAATTCTACCCATTATCCAGCATTTCTTTTAGTAGCTCCATTAATTCTACGTATACTCCACTCAGCCCTGCTATCCGCAAAATCAGTTACTATCTCACTTGTACTACTTTCCCTTCTCTACTTTGGCCACCACACTACTTCCGACCACACTTACCAAGTCAAAAACCACTACTCACCAACCTTGCTTTTACATACACACCTCTCCCAACCTAGAATAAATTATCTAATTTCTCCTCAACTCTTTAATGCCACCAACACACTATACTACTCTTTCAAATATGCACATTTCCACTCCCCTATATTTTCACCTTATAAACACAACAAACAGATATCCAAACTAAGATTCATTCCTCTGCAGTCATTAACCCATATCAATCTCCAGGATGATATTCCCCCAATCCCGGTCCAAACGGTGTCAACCCACCCTCCACACTGCCCCCCACCTCTCAAAACTCAGTAACTCAACCCCTCTCAAATCTACTTCTTAAGCCTGCATTTCTCAAAAAGACCAACACTGACCTTCTCATCATTAACTTCAACATCAGAAGCACTACTAACAAAGTAACTGAATTCCATGCAATCATAGTCTTCTACTCACCAGATATAGCAGTCATAACCAAGACCTGGTTAAAACCCCACATAAAAGACAATGAAATTATCACCAAGGGTTATATCATCCTTAGATGTGACAGGATAAATAAATGGGGTGGCTGCCATCATGCTTAAAGACTCCCTCAAACTGACTCTATTGTATTGCTTCCCCACTGACCTCCCCAACTCTGAAATATTAACTGCACACCTAGAATTAAACCCTCAAGACAATAATAATCATAGCTTCCTATCTACCTCCCAGCCAAAACTTACCCTTTAAAGAAAACCTCCTTTACTGGGCATCTTCAAACTTCAATCAGGAAATAATAATCTTATGTGATTTTAACCTTGACTGGCTTACATACTCCTCTGATAACCCTATCAACTTCATCAGCCTCTACAATTACTCTCAAATCATTAACTCCCCTTACTCACATTGATAAACATACCAAAAAACAATCAGTATTAGACTGGATGCTAACTAGTAAACCCAAACTAGGTTATAAAGCAGGCTGCCTTCCTAAGTCACTTAGTGACCACTCCCCAACCTTTCTTCTCAGGAAACGAGTTCACACACCAAACATCTTATTTAATTACTTCCACAGCAAAAAAGAATTCTCATCAACATTCAGTTCTATGCTACAATAATGTGACTGGTCACCATTAAAGCACCTCCAGTTAGATCATACTGTTCAATACTTTAACAAAACATTCCTTGACACATGAAATCACCTAGCTCCCATAAGAAAAATATGCACAAAAGCCAAACAACTACTGTGGCTAACAAAAGCCACTAAATTACTACTCAAAAAAACACACAGAACCTGGTCACACTATCAAACTACCATAAACAAAAACATATTTACATCATACCAGCAACTCAGAAACCACTCTAAGAAACAAGTAAAACATAACAAAAATATATATACTTTCAATCATGCCAGCAAAAACACCAGAACAACCCCCCAAAATTTTGGCAATGTATTAATTATCTCCTAAACCCAGAAAATCCCTCAACCCCAGCACCTTCAACTAGCAATACCTCTGAATGTTTAGCAACACAATTTAATGCTTACTTTGTTACCTCAATAACTGCCCTCATAAGCAAAAATTCCAGTACATCCTTAACAGTACCCACCTCCACTCCTTCCAATGCTAATTCATTTCATATCAAGCCCATTCAAACCAGCTACATAAAAAAGCTCCTTACCAAACTAAAACCTAGTTCTCTTACTTCCAATCAGCTCCCCAACAAATTTCTAAAACTAGCTGCCAAAACTATCTCCTATCCAGTATCTATCTTAATCAACCACTCTATCTCTGAACAGTATGTTCCTCTCATCTGGAAGATATCTCATATCATCCCCTTCCACAGGGGTGGCCACTCCACAGACTTCACTAATTACCGACCTATTGCCATTTTCTCCCCCCTAGCCAAAATCCTAGAAAAATGCATCCATCAGCAACTCCTCAACCACTTACTTAAGAACAATCTACTATCCAACAAACAACATGGCTTTCACTCCAAGCACAGTACTAATACTGCTCCCTTAAGCTTCACTAACAATGTTAACCTCCTTAAAAATGAAGGCCATCTAGTCACATCACTCTTCCTTGACATGTCCAAAGCTTTTGATATGGTATCCCACCAAATTCTTCTCAACAAGCTAGCTGAATACAACCTCAGGACTACATCTCTGATCTGGTTTCACAGCTACCTTTCTAATCGACAGCAGGCTATGAAATGGGAAAACAAACTCTCCCCCCTGCTACCAGTCTCAGTCAGAGTACCCCAAGCCTCTGTCCTTGGACCTCTGCTCTTCATCATATTTACCAATGACATCACTGCCGCCACTCAACTAGCCTCCATCATTCAGTATGCCGATGACACGTCTCTAATCCACTCTGCTCTAACATTTCAGGAACTTCAAGATAAGACACAAAAGTCTCTCCAGGACATACAACACTATCTCACCAAACACCAACTAATACTCAACCCAAACAAAACTAGGCTGATGATTTTTGGTAACAACAAAACTAAAAAATAACACACACCCCTATATCTATCTACTCCACAAATGACACTAAAATAGAACCAGTCAGTCAAACTAAACTTCTAGGTGTAATAATAGAGGATTGCCTAAAATTCAACAAACACATATCCCTTACAATTAAAAAAGTTCACTCCAAACTTGACACACTCTATAGGGCAAAACCATTCCTAACCAATGACTCCAGATTAGCCACAGCCAGATCCCATCTACTCTCTACCCTCCTTTACTGTTCCCAAATTCTTACTAATCCATGTATAACCAGTTTATACAACCTAGACACCTGCTATAACAAAATAGCCAAGATTGCTGTTAATCTACCCCAAAAAGCTCACCACGGTCATGCCCTTCACCAATTCAGTTGGATTGAACTAGCCAGCCTGTTATCTCTTAACCAATGTCAACAGCATAATCTACAAACCCAACAACTGCCCTGCTCTCATAGACCTGCTCCAAGTAAACAGTAATCCAAGGTCCCTCAGATCATCTGACAAATTAATTGTAAAAGTTATTAAATCTCACAACTACTATGGTGATTCCATCTACTTGCATAAAATAGATAAACCTGGAACTCTCTCCCCCAAACACATCCTAAAAAATCCAGACAGTCACAAGTTCAAACTGCTCCTAAAAGAACATCTTTCTAAACACTGGCTATGCTCCTGTACACCCCCAGGATCATCTCAATACCTGTTGTTACTAACTCTAACTACAATTGGTTGATACTCTCTGACCTCTACTTTCTACTCTACCATGATCTCTCTTTTCTCTGCTTCATCTACCTAAAAAAAATATGATTTTTTTACTCCAAATGTTACCAGTTTTTGTTCTTATGTTACCTGATTGGTATTCTAAATGTTACCATCCTTCTAAAGTTTGTTCTTACGTTATTATTAGTTAATGTTTATTATTTTGCTTTCATTCAAGAATCTTTAATTGTGCAACCATACAGTCCTATCAAATTTTAATGTATTTTTAAATTATTAACTTCTGTAATACATTGTTTTATGATAAGTAATTGTTGGAGCTTTTCTCCCCGGATCTCTGCTGAAAACAGGCTACTTGCCCAGTCGGATACTACACAGTTAACAAATGTAACGAATAAATAAATAAAAATAAATAAATATCACTCATCTTAAACAGTAGATCCTTTCATCGTGTAAAATGAAATATACAGCACTCATTATGTCAGATTTGACTGTGTTCACATCAGGGAAATCTGTTAAAAAGTATAAATATACAGAAAAGACTGTCAGAGCTTTTCCAGCTAACTTTGTCAGCCCCAAATCTCAATGCTACGCTATAATAACTCTATAAACATTTTTTCGCTCTTTTCATTTTTTCGGATTCATTATGTAACCACGCCACAGTTATATATAATGAAACGGATATGACTTTTCATACAGGGTAGAAATCATGTGATATCTGTGAAATTTCACTAGGTGAAGTCTCATGCTTTCTATGTGTTAGGTTGAAAAAGATATTAGCAGTAGTGTAGCAATGGAATGTGGCACCTGGGGTAACAGAGACATTTGTACCTGTTTAAAACTATAAAAAATATGTAGTACATACTGATGAGCTGCCCATGCCTGGGGCTAGTGCCCTGCCCGCCATGCCGTTCCTACAGATCTACATATTAATGCTTGTGATGTGTTCCATTGGCACATACATGTCTGACAGTTCAGCTCGTGTGTACAACAGAACATAGCTGAGTGCTTAGCAAGCGCACTTCTCTACATCCTTATTTCTAATTGCTGCTAGGTGTTTTCTAATATGTTCCCTTAGCGTCTTATTTGTCATATATGAATTTAAAATATCAGCTAATTGTACAACGAAAAATATAATTTATTTAGCTACTTGCACTTTTAGCAGTTCGTTCTATGTGGGCATGATGAATAGGATGCTAAGGGAACGTATTAGAGAACATTGGTAATTGATGAATTTATGTGTGTGGGTATACATATATATATATATATATATATATATATATATATATATATATATATATATATATATATATATATATATATAGGAAGTGAAGTGATATGTTCACGGTCTGAAGAAGCATCGTTGATATGAAAGCGCTAACCTGTTAATAAATATATCTACTTTAGGCCATCACGTTAACTACATTTTTATTTTTATTTTACTGGTGTATAGTTGTGTAGTTGAGGTTTGCAGTGGCATCGTTGTTTTTTGGAGTTCTTACTGAGTTTATCAACACCAACTTTTCTGTTACAAGCTTCAAATAATGCTAGGAGTCCAGAATCCTGAGTATAAGTGCATCTATTCTCAGAGAAGTGTTACACTGTAATTTAAGATCTGTAAAATGGTAAGTGTAATTGGCCAGTAGTTTTATATCAGGCATGGGAGTGCCTTGATTTCCTGTTCTTTTTTCATTTTTGCAATTCATTTGGGTTTCTAATACCATGACGGGAATGGACCCCATACCTAAGTCAAAGTATGATTAAAGTTCAGGAAATTAATATTGTTTTAATCTTTGATATCAGCCAGTAGTGCTTTTCGCAGCACCTGCAATGTGCCCAGTAATAAGTCCTTCTGCAGTTCATATTGAGTTTCATGTATTGGTAACATATCTAAATACAATTGTAAATTCGGTTTTATAAGACCCATTGCTCCTACTATTATTGGAACTGTCCTGTAAGAAGGGGGAGATGTAATTGCAGAAAATCAATGTGGTTGTGTGATAACAGGCCAGAAGTCAAGGCAGTGTCAGCTGGAATTGTTAGTTTTATGGCTCACCAAATACTGAGACCATTGTCCTCCATCAGCTGTGCCAGCATCTTTTGATATCTGATATGACTTTCAGCATTTATTTATTTATTTATTTATTCATTTATTTATTCATTTATTGCATTTGTTTACCGGGAAAGTCCACTGGGCCAGAAATTAGGCCATTTTCAGTGAAAGCTGAGGGAGAAAAGCTCCAGATGTAATTACATACAAAGAAAAATTATGCATAATCCATACAGAGTATATAAGGTAGAGGTAGCACATTAAAAAAAGCAATAACTGCATACAATAATTTGGTAATAACATTACATATATTGATAATAACAGTGAAGAATTGTTGACAATCATGGTACTAGTATAGGAATAGAAGTTTTAGATAATAGGTAAGGTTATTAGCCGAGACAGGAAATTAGCTTAAAGGAAAAAGAAGGAGACAGAAGACTTAAAGTAGGGATAGCACAGGGTAAAGTGACAGCAGAAGGAGTTGATGTGATAGAGAGAAGTGGAACATAGACTAGTTGTAGAGTGAAGAGGAGTAGGATCTTGGGAGGGGGTCATGTTTCGGGGTTGTAATTAGGGGTGTAGGTGCATATCCAATTTGAGGAGAAATGAATTTTAAGGGATTTTTTTAAAAGCAGTGGGTTGAAATCTATCAAGAACAGAGTCCATGACCAGGTTTAAGTCTACATCTCCTCCCACATGACTGCAGTGCATCACTCATTATTTAATTTTTGTAAACAGCTAAAATGTTAAAAGAAAAAACAAGAAAGATCTGAATGGAATCATATACATTACAAAGTATAATGGAGGCAGAAAGTGATAAGAGCTGTGCTGGAAGGTAACTAATCATCTTGTTAGTGCAGTGATCTAGTAAAGTCCATTCCAATAGCTTTGAAGTTCAGGATAATTATGTAAAACAAAATGTGTCCACACTCTAAACAGTGTGCATGAGAAAAAAAATTAACTTTTTGGAACTTAATGGCATCAGCTTTCCGTTTCTAAATGTAATGATAAGTATCAAGACACTGTATGAAAAGAAAGGCACCTAAACATTTACTAGTCTGTATGGTTTGCTTCCATTATGAATGATCGGTATATGATGGGTCATAAACCATTTCCTTAATCATCACTGATTGTCAATGCAACTTCACAACTTACCTAACAATCATCTGCACTCATACAAAAAAAAAGATTTTTGGGGACAACCCACTATACCTCTTAAAAAGTATACATATATGTCTGTATATATATATATATATATATATATATATATATATATATATATGTATATATGTATATATATATATTTTACTATTAAATGTCCAAAGTGCCTGTGCTCGACCAGCATGTGGTTAAAAGGCACTTTTCAAATGAGCAGAATGCTGAACCAAAATACATCGACTACACTACAGCGAATGGGTAGGGTATTTTGAGTATCTGAGTTTGCATTGTGAACAGAGATCATGGTTCAGTGAGGAATTAACATATTTCCTCACTGTAGTGTGATCTCGGACTTGGTATATTTAATTTGCCGGGTGTGCGGGGGGGGGCACAGCCCCCCTGCAAAACAGTACAATTAATGTACCATTGACTGTAGAGTGTAACAGTATGTTAAGGTGCATAGCATGGGTGACTGACGTCACCTACTGCTATGTTGAATACATCAAACTACAGATGGCGATGTATTCATTTTCATCATGGCTGCTGTTTCGAAGTTCCAAATTCAGCATTTTGGGTTGCCCATTGTGTCCGGTCAATGAATGCAGTTTCAAAATTTCAATAGCAAACCTCTAAATATATATATATATATATATATATATATATATATATATATATATATATATATATATATATATGTGTGTGTGTGTGTGTGTGTGTGTGTATATGTATATCTAAGCCAATGCTTATATAATAATGAGTGAAGGAGAAACTCCTCAAGACAGTACTCATGCAATGTCTGCACTACAGCAATATGACATACAGTCTCAGATAATCACTGATCACTACTCTGGTATCTATATATTCTACTGCATCAACAATTTTAGCAGATTTTTATCTGTAGTTTTTTTCTATAGCTGTTGAGGCAAAGAATGGAAACGCATTGATTAAGTGCATGGGAGGTCAGCATTTACAAATATGACAGAAGATGTAAACTAGCTATCCAATGCTAAAGTACTAACTGATGCTAATAATAATAATGAACAAAAATAAAGAAAAAAAACACAGTTTATTAAATCATCAAAAACCTTCTTAAAATGCAGTTGAAGAGAAAATCTTGCAAGGAATGTAGCACTGCATCAAGAAACAGATACTTTTCTGAGAGTCAGCAGTACAATTACATTGTAAAGAGCAATGCAATGTCTACTGGGGAGGTCAAGTAAAGGGAAAAAGCTCCTTTGAGGGGAAGCTGTCTTTTGATAAACATAAAACTGTTGTTATTGCATGAAACTTGCTGTCCCTTTTTACTGTTTTTTTGGGGAGCTGTGAATGTTTGAGGTGCAAGATTTGGATGACATCTGAGTGTTTTCCTTTCTTTTTGGCTTGGATGAAACCCTTCCTTGTTCTGAAAATCATTTTCACTTGGCTATTGGCTTTGTTACTAGTAAAGGCTGCTGGGAATAGCTTGTCTTGAGGTCTATTCATGTGGTAAGCACACAGGACTCATCAGCTGTTGAACTAAATAGACTGTCATGAATTATGTGTGAGAAAAATGGCCACACACCTCTCTGTCCCATTGGGGAGCTTTGAGTGGACCAATAATGTAGAATGCTCCTGGGTACATACCACTGCTCTTGGTCTAATCAGGTTATCCAGTGCTGTGTTAATGGCGTTCATTTTCAGGAAAACTATAGTGGCTTCTCATGTGTCAGAATGCGTGAAGTGTTTCTTCACTTCATAGAAAAGATGACAAGATACATGAAAGTTGATTAAATCTGGAATCCAGTTATGATATGAAAGTTGTCTTGAAGTAAAGAAGGCCATGTGCTTGACTGATGTTTTGAACGAAATGTCCTGATACAATCTCACCTGGCTATCAGTTAGCTTAAAGGGTTTGCTTTCTCTTGATGTCTCCAAGATCCATAGTCTGTCATTACAGTTTCAGTAATTTAATTATTTGAAGACAGTCTGGTAAGGTGATTGTGCCAGTCACAGAGAGGCCTTCAATAACTGATGCTCTCTCTTCATGCAGTTCAGAGAAGATTCAGCTCAAGAGTCACTAGTAACTGTGTCTCCAAGAAAGAGAGAACATTAAGCCCCTCAGACCCTTAATTCAGACCAGTTAACCACAAACTTCTACACTGATGATTCTGTAGATCATACATTTTCCTTTGTAGGTATTGAATAGAGAATTTTCAGTATCTCAGTACAAAAACATATCCTCTAATTGGGTAATCTGCAAGGCCTTATGGATTCAGGGAAGGTCTCCCTTCACACCCCAAGTCTTGGTGTCTTAATTATTAACTTTAAACTCAAAAGTGTGTGTTGAGACATGGTTTACCTATGTTTAACTGTATGAAGATAATTGGGTTACGCTATTCTGAACATTCAGTTTTGAAAAGACTAACCCCCAGATTCACTAATCTTCCATGCAATCTTCCACAGAAGCATCAGTTTAGGAGCATGATGGCAGCGCGCCATGCATATTAATGAAGGCGTGCTGCCTGATCTCCCAGGCTTAAATGGAGCATGTATGAGTGCAGGGTGCGTGTTAGAAAGCAGAGCTCTCAGAATAAACACACCCCTGCAATGTAGAACAACTGAAGCTGTTAAGAAATGAGCGAGATCACTCATAGGTGTCCTCATATCCCCACCAACATTCCCCAGTGTGTACAACAGTAACAGGACATATAAATTAAAAGAAGAAACCCTTTTATTTTTTTTAAATACGATTAAAGCTAACCATAGGTGTGCGGGTGTGCCCACCACTCAGCTATGGTTAATGAAGTTTAAATGGCTGAAGAGGATAACAAGGAAGATATATGCAAATGCAGCAGTATAGCAACAGTGTAGTGGGCAGCGCACTTGCCTTATGAGCAGGCATGCCCGATTTAAGTCCCAGTGCAACATTTTCCATGTGAAATCTGTATATGAACTTTTTTTTGCTGTATAACCTACAAAATAACATTTAGATGTGAACTGGAGTACTGCATTAAATGCATATGTGAAGTGTCAGTGTCATAATGAATAAGGCACTAGTAAGCAGGTTTAAGAACAAGTAAGCAGTAGTAAGCATATATAAGCACTTGCAAGCATGTTTAAGTGCATTTGCGTGGGGGTTCATAGGTTCATAGGTTCATACTAGGCTATCTGCCCTGGGGCATTTATAAGCCTAGCCCGACTGTGTTTGGCTTATGCCACCCCTTGATTTGAGTATACTGTGCACTTTTTAAAGTTTAGTTTACTGTGCCTCTGTCTAATAGTGACATGGAAGTAATCCCCGGGAGAAACCTACGATCCCCCATCCACTCATCAAGATTCTTCTTGAAGAGAGTCAGTGAGGTGCTCTGCCTAACATGAACTGGAATTCTATTCCAGAGTGAAGGGAGCCTCTGGGTTATGAATCTGTCCCTCCAGCATGTTCTATTTATTTCTGTGCTGAGGTTCAAGTCCCTCGAGCATGTGGCTCTAAGGGATTTAGATTTACTGAGGTGGAGCATGTCCATTAATTCTGGGTTGGACATAGCTTTATATGTCAGGCATAGATCACCTCGAAGTAGGCGGTATGCAACTGAGTAGAGCTGGATTTTTTTTAACCGAGCAGCATATGGCATCTGTTTGAGTCCCTTGATCCTCCTGGTGAGGTACTTTTGGGGTCTTTCTAATTGCTGCAGGTGTCGGGTAAGGTACATCCCAAAGGGGGCATTGTATTCTATGATGGGCCTGATGAGGGATGAATAAAGGGGCACGATTACCTCTCTTGATCTAGATGTTAATCTTTTCATGATGAGGTGGGCTATGTGGAAGGTCTTTCTAACCACTTTGGCAATGTGGTTTTCAAAGGAGAGATTGCTATCAACTTGGGTCCCCAGATCCCTAATTACTTTCTCTGTACTTAATGGGTTACCACCTATGTGGTAATTTGTGGGCACATTGTTTTTGCCATATGGTATGACTATACACTTTTTGGCATTTAGCTTTAGACTATGGCTCTGGCACCAGTTATCCATCTCTGCAAGACCTTTTTGAAGGATGTTTGTGTCAGCTGGAGAGTCGATTATGGCGCCCAGTTTGCAGTCATCTGCGAACTTGGTGAGCCATAGTCCTCCCACGTTGGCCTGTACCTCAGAAAAGTAAATACCGAACAAGAGAGGTCCCAGGACAGAATCTTGTGGGACGTCACTTGTGACCAGTTTCGAGTCTGACATGGCTCCAGCAACTCTGACTCTGTGGGTCCTGTCTTTGAGCCAGTTTGCGACCCATCTTGTGACATAGGGGTTTATATTTAGGCTGGATAGCTTATCTATGATGCCCGAGTGGGGTATTGTGTCAAATGCCTTTGCGAGGTCCAGATAGGCTGTGTGGACTACCTTCCCTTCATCTATGGCCTTGGTGACTGTTTCAAAGAAGTCGACCAGGTTCAAAAGGCAGGATCTGCCCTTGACAAAGCCAAATTGGGTAGGATCTAGTGTCTGTAGGTCCCCAATGTCTTTGTTTATGAGTTCCATGATGATCCTCTCCATAGCCTTGCAGACTAGGCTAGTCAGGCTTATGGGGCGATAGTTTCCAGGGTCCGCAGAGGTGCCACCTTTGTGGAGTGGGACCACTGTTGCTGTACACCATTCTTTGGGCACACATCCTGTAGTGAGGCTGAGATTGTACAGCAGTTTTACTTGAGGGATTAGTTCTTCTTGGAGTTTATGTAGGACGCAACCCGGGATGCCATCTGGTCCCATGGAAGCAGTGTTTTTTGCTTTGGAGAAGGCGGCCTTCACCTGAGCATCAGAGATGTTTGGGAGGCTGCACTCTGCCGGGATAGATACTTGCTCTTTTGGTGGGGGGGGTGGAGAAGTTTGCACTGAACCTGTCTGCCAGGATATTGGCGATGTCTGTGGGTTCAGTGTATTTGTTGTCATTTAGAATCAACTCAGAACAAGTCTGGGAGTTGCATCCCAGGTTCCTAACATAACTGAAAACAGCCTTATGATTGTCTTTAGTGTCCTGTTAAATTTTTCTCTCGAAGCTGGCCTTGGAGGATTTTATGAGGGATCGTAATTTTTTGCTAGTACTCAACAGAGATGCCTTCCCTTTTAGGGATTTTGCTCTATCATGTAGTAGCTTCCTCCTTCTGTTGTACAGTTTATTTATGGCTGGGGTCCACCAGACTGGACGCCTGCCTTTGGATGATTGGGTCTTGATTTTGTTTGGGATAGCATGATCCATGCATTCCTGGAGATGTCCGTAGAATGCGTTTATATAGGATTCTGCAGTTTGGGCCGTAGTTTCCACTGGCCCTAGGGCCTTGAAGGATTCCACTTCGGTTTTAAGAAGTGTGAAGTTCGCTTTTGAGAAGTTTTTCACTGTGGTTTTCTGGGCTGGGGGTGGGGTCGGGATGTGGATATCCAGTGAAATTAATTTATGGTCTGATCTTACCAATGAGGGATATACTTCTGGTATGGAGCACAGAGTCCCCATGTTGGTAATGATCAGGTCTAGTATGTTTTCCCCTCTTGTGGGAGTGGTGACTAGTTGTTCCATAGCATTTGAGTTTATAAATTCTGGGAACCTTTGGGCTAAGGTGCTGGGGCTTGAGTAATGCTCCCAGTCTATGTTTGGGTAGTTGAAGTCGCCCAATATAATGGTGTTCGGAGAGATCTTCATGTTCTCCAATGTTTTCAGGAAAGCCGAGTGGGATTCCTGACTTTGAGAGGGTGGTCTGTAGGATGCTATAAACTGAAAAGCAGTCTTGCCCACTGTCAGTTGCACATGGATGGTCTCCGATACTTCGTGCAATGCCACTAACCTGGAGGTGTGGATATCCTTGATAAATATGGAAACTCCCCCTCCTTTTGTGGTTCGGTCCGGGTTTTGGGGCCGAAAAGCATGATATGAGGTATAACCTGGTAGTGCTGGGGTGCTCCCTGGAGCCTTGAACCAGGTTTCTCTCACTGCACAGATATCAATGTTCTCCATACTGAGGAGAGCTTCGAGTGCATGCATCTTGAGGTTAAGACTTCTGGCGTTTAGCAGCATCACCCTTAGTTTCTTGTTCCTTGTGCTGTCTATGGAGGTGGGTTTGACTTTTGAGCCTTGCCTAAAAAAGGCACTGTGGGGGTGGCAAGAGCCTTTGCCAATATCCGAAAGCCCAGGGGTGACAGGTGCAAGCCATCCCTAGCAAAGCAACGTGGCTTGTCAAGCATGTCATCCCAGGCTGACAGACACTAGATCCCCTTTGAATGACACCAACATTTTAGCCAATTGTTAAAATCGATCATTTTGTCTTTATATTGTGGCATCATTCTAGGTGAGGGTAAGATGCAGCTCAAGGTCAGGGTCATACCGGCCTAGGCTACATGATCAGAGAGCTCCTCTATGTCTCTTTTCATGTAGTCGAGGGAGGTACATCGCAGGTCATTCACGCCAGCATGCCCAATGACTGAGTCATATTTGTATTTGCTTTGGAGTGACCTGAGTGCTTGCGTTATGTTGCGGATCCTAGCGCCCGACAGGCAGCTCACTGTGACCTTCTCTTTATTCAGCCTGGTGAGCGGGACGTCAGTGTGTCTGACAATAGAGTTACCTATTACAAGAGTATCAGGTGTGTTATTCAGCCTTAAGGGCTGTGACTGCTTGGCACACTGACTTTGTGTGCCATGTGTTGTATGTGTTTTGCTTTGGGGTAGCGTTTGCTTGGATGTCTGCTTTGGAGGTCTCTGCTGCTTAGATAGATGTTTATTTAGAGCCTCTGAGTATGTTTTTGTGTTTTTATGTATTAGGTTCGCTGTTGTGGTGGGACTATGTGACACTGGAATTGTGTTGTGTGAGGTTACCTTCTCCTCCTGACTGGTTACACCAGTTTTGAGATGAGAGAACTCAGCCTCCAGTTTGGCTATATGGTTGCATCTCTCACATATATTTGAACCTGTTTGGAGGAGGAGAGGGTTGTCCATGTACATGAGACAGTTGTAACATTGCCTCAAAATTCCCAGATTCACCAGCTGGACTGGAGAAGAAACCACTGACTGACCTTTGGACATGCTAGAGTAATATAGGGAACTAAATTAAAATGGACCAATAGGGGACAAGGTAATCATAGAGAGTATAAGAGTAAGTAGTGCTTATGGTTTATTAGTGCTAACTTGTAAAATTACTTATTTGGACCAGTGAGGGGCCTTAGAATGAGAATATGGTGTTTAATTTGAGAGATAGAGCAGTTCTAAGGGACAAAGTGAAGAGCAGACTTTGTGGAGCCAGGTATAGTTTAAACCCGATTAGGCGACGCTGCCCAATGTTGCGCTATGCTCAAAAACGCGCAAAACCGCGTAAAAGAGGGTTTTAAGAGAGGGAGATCAAGGAGTTAGGAATTGACCCAAAATGGCCAATAAAACTACAGTTTCAAGGCAGTAACCACTCCCACAGGGGCAGGCAGGCTGCTCAATGTTTATCACTGCCACTGATGAACACAGAGACTTCCCTTTAGCCCAAGCAAACAATGGCCTCGAAGAAACTTACAAACAGTTCAGAACAGCCAATCTGTAACTGAACTTTTTTAAATCTCAGAAAAGTGGGAAAAAGCAAGATTTTTTTTTTTTTTTTTTTTTAAGGAAAGCAGAGGTTCACAAGTATCAACAAGTTAGAACAGTGCAGTAAATGACCCCACACTTGAGTGCTAGGCCAGAGACAGATAAAATGCAAGTTTTAAGTAAGCATTGTCTACACAGATAACGCAAAGTAGAAGCTAACGAAGTATAAGAAACTGTAAACTGAAGTAAGTACTGCTGAGCTCCACACAAACCCGCCAACAACTGCTTTAAAGTG
>NC_056727.1:669466519-669616519 GCF_019279795.1 Protopterus annectens | reverse complement strand
GTTTGGGTGGCGGTAAGCAATGCCCACATTGGTTAAGCAATGAAGAAGCTAACTCAGTGTAAGACGCCGTAACCGCAGGTCAGCATGCTGACCCTCACACAAACCAGCACATACTTGCTTACAATTGCTTAAAAGTGCCTTAGTCACTTTGTAGCCAACAGCTCTCATCATGCCCAGTAACAAAATAATCTTCACTCCCGGGTTGCAACCTCCCGACTCTGCACACTATAGTCAAAGTAAGTTACCACTAAGCCATGGCAGATACACATACAGCTGCTGTTATCACAAACACATCATCCAGCACAGTCATTCAACAGTATAGGAAATGTATATAAGTATGTAGATTAATACCAGCAACCATGTGTACATTGCTCAATCACAGTATTTCGAGCAGTCTATGTGTATTAAAAAACAGTGCCTGTCCACTCATACTGTGAGAACAGTAGTCTTGCATAATACTAAAGAGAATAATAAAAAATGGTACATGCCGTGGGGGCATGTGGGCATGCTTCATGCACAGAATGTCACACCTGGGGTGTCAGTTCCACGGAACTGGGAGATGATGCTGGCCAGGTGTGTGAGCAAACCTCTGCCTCCCAAACCCCTGCAGGATGCTACCAGTGGGCGAAACAGTGTAGACCAGCTAAGTCTAATCTTGACACAACAACAGGTCCGTCCCTGGTGGGACGAACCAAAAATTGTGAGTAACATGGATATCTGCACCAGTATCAGAGTACCATCACAGCAAAGCTCGTACGTACATGGACTAAATGGATGAAGAGCCTGTAGAAGCCTGGGTCGAGTCAGTATACTGGAGAAGTACCGAGACGTGCAGAGAGGACAATGTGTGGAGGTGTGGAATGGCCTGGGCTAGCAACTGGAGAATGGATGGATGCTGTGTATGTGGAGCTCAGGGGCTGGGGGAAGGAACCATGGGTATGGCATTATGGTAGAAATATGCAGCTGAAGTTGAACGACAATAGTGTAGTGGGCAGAGCATCCACCCAATGCGGCGGCATTCCCGGTTCATGTAGCACTGTCTCTTTTACATGGCAAAGCACGTTATAACCAATAGTTTTGTTGCAAAACCCACTATCTATCTATATATATATATATATATATATATATATATATATATATATATATATATACTGGAGTACCGCAAGAAATGCACATGCGAAGTATCAGTGTCAAACTGAATAAGGCACTAGTAAGCAGGTTTAAGCACAAATAAGCAATAGTAAGCATATGTATGCACTAGTAAGCAGGTTTAAGGCTTTACAACTGCTTTAAAGTGCCTTAATCACTCCGTATCCAATGGGCCATTGTCAGCCCAGCAACAAAACAAACAGCCATGCAGGTCTCTAACCCAGGGCCCTATACACCATAGTCCCAATAGCTACCCACCAAGCCATCACAGAAGTACAGACAAATGAGGTAGTAGTAAACATGTCCTCACCATATACATCACAACCACAAGAAGTCTTAAAAATAAAAAACAACCAAAATCAGAATGGAATGAACTTCACAAGAGTCTTGAGAAAACACATAAAAAGCACAGATTTATTCTAGCACCTCGGTGTAAAAACACCTTCATGGAATACAAGTTCAATTGCAAATGCTGTTTAAATACACATTTTAATAATAATTAAACAATAAAATAATCAAGTGAATTTAATTATTTCTTAAAGCAAACATCTCCAATTAATTTCCCCATTAAGTCCTTTAGGGACCAGGGTGTTGAATTTCAAGATGTAAATGCTTTCTTTATATAAAAGTTTATCTTTTAAAATATTATCATCTCCATAAAAAGAAACAATTTGTTCCAAAAGACATCCTTTTAATAATGAATAGTTACTATTATGTGATTCTATAAAATGAGTAGCAATAATTTTTTCTTTCCTTCCATTTTTAATGTCTCTAATGTGTTCCATAAAACATGAACGAAACATCCTCTTTGTTTCCCCCACATAAAACATGTTACAGGGGCAGCTTAAAACAAAAAATACCCCCTAAGTTTCACATGAAATTTTTTCCTTAGATGTAAAGGGTACATTGTTAATGTATTTGAAACAATTAACAATATGTGGACACACTTAACATTTACCACATTTAAATGTGCCTGTTTGAGATAACAATTGGGTACTGTACAGCTCGGCATACTAAAAAGTCCCCATACTAACATGTCTTTTATACTTCTGCCTCTCTGATATGCTTTAGAAAAATATTTCAGTAGGATACCAGCCAAAAAGAAATCCTTCAATAAAAATTTCCAATAATGAGTTAACATCTCGAATATTTTGGAACTTCTTACATTGTACATAGATACAAAATAAATCTGTTGAATTTGATCCGATTCAAACTTATTCATCTTTTTTCTTCCCTTGTTTTTCCCACTGAAATTTTTATTCTTATTATATACTTTTTGACTAGCCTCCCTTACCTTATTAGCATCATACCCTCTCTTTATAAAAATTTCCATAGACTTGCAAATTTCCCTTTCCAAAATTTCTGTTACATTACAAATCTTGGATAACCTTAAAAACTCATTATAAGGGAGTGCATCTATTGTGTGAGTTGGATGCCAATTAGATGTATGTAAAAACTGATTGCCATCCTCAAACTTCCTATGTAATCCTGTCACAATTGTGCCATTTATTTTCCCTTCTAACTCTAAATCCAAGAATGAACTTTAATTCCCTGCTGCAAGCCATCAAAATTAAGATAAAAAGGGTTTTGATATAAATCAAATATAACATTTTTAATATTTTCTGTACCTCCTTCACATATAAAAATTAAATCATCAATAAAACGAAAATATCTTTTAACATATTTTATCATAAATTCCTGTTTAAGCAAAAATGTTGTTTCAAAATATGACATGAATAAATTTGCATACATGGAGCAAATGGTGCACCTTCCTTTTGTCTATAAATTTGCTTGTTAGATATAAAAAAATTATTCACCAAACAAAATTCTATCATTTCTGTTATAAAGATAGAATGAGGGTTGTCACCCAAAAAATGTAAAATAGCAGTTATATCATCTTTATGTTTTATGATGTATACAAACTTTTCACATCCAATACAATCCAGTACATTCCCATTTTCCATTCTATATCAATATTTTTTTCCAAAAAAATCAGGACTATCTTGTATATAGGACAAATTATTTTTCACATAAGGAAGCAATATCTCATGTATTAGCATACCCATATTATGTAAAAAATATCTACAGGCAGAAACAATAGGTCTACCTGGAGGTACTTCCAAATTTTTATGGATCTTCGGCAAACAAAAAAATATTGCCGGTTCTTTATTATTAACAAACAATTTAGTTTCCACATCTTTTTTTGAAAAATAACCTAGACGTACGCCTTTCTGTAACAAACTATTATATCAATCAAGCATACATCATCACTACATTCATATGTTTTTTTATTCTCTAAATGTTCCATACACATTCTATGATATTGTATGGCATTCATTATAACAATTTTACTGCCCTTGTCAGCTGGTTTAATTACCAGCCCTTTATTATTCTGCAGTTCTAACAATGCCTTCCATTTTCTATAGGTTAAATTATAGTGTATGGACTTCTTATATCTAACCAATTCCTCACATATGTTGATTTCTTCAAAACTAGTTGTAGAATGGAAATGTGAAATGTTCTGGTTTTGAAAAGGAGGCATGAATTTACTAAATACCGGGATACTAGAAGTATCCAATAAACAATATGCATTTGAATCAAGTAGCCATTCATCACAATATTGCTGCTCACTTTCTTCCTCGCATGAAAATAAACTTTCATTAGATGACACATCAATAAAATCATTATTATTTTCATTCTTATCCACTCTACAGGAAAAGAAACGTTTCAAATGTAATTTACGAACAAATTTAAAAAGTTCCTGTTGAAAAACATATGTCCTCACCATAGTATAACCAAACTGAACCTGTGAAAGGCATCAGTATACAGTCATATGTGCCATAACTGACTACATAACATAAATATGTGAAATGGAGTACTGCATTAAGTCCAGATGTGAGGTGTTATTGTAATAAAGTGTTGAAGTTCCAACTGGAGTACTGCATTAAGTCCAGATGTAAGGTGTTATTGTAATAAAGTATTGAAGTTCCCAGGACCCCATACAGTGTAGATACACATGAATCAAGGATACAAGACACAAATATAACATGTAATGAAGGGGAAATCAATGCCAAAAGGCAAATATCATGGAAATCAAATAATAAGCACTGCTAAGTGTTGCACAGCATGGCTTCCCAGACTACTGCCAGGATACTACCAGTGGGAGAAACAGTGTCAACCTGCTAAGTCTAATCTTGAAACAAATGCATGTTCATCCCTGGTGGATCGACCCCAAAACTTCTGCAAAAAAGTCTTCGGAGTAACATACCATACCTCAAAGGTAAGCAAAGAAGGGTACGTATGTTCGCGGACTAAATGTTAGGGAAGCCCAAAGATCCATAGGTCAAGACAACTTATGTGATGTGTCCTGAGAAGTGGAGAGTGGGCAATGTGTAGTGGTGTGCTTAGATTCGGCTGGAACCTGTAGAACGAAGGACTGCTGTGGACAAGGAGCATGGGGGTGGGGTGAGGGAACCATGGGTATGACATTATGGGTCTAGGCATGCATTGGATGTATGCAGTATGTATATGCCTGTATGTAGATATGTATAGATATATGTATGTATATATATATATATATATATATATATATATATATATATATATATATATGTAATATAGAGAGGGAGAGGTATATATCTATTTAGTTATAAATATATGAACACACACACATACATCTACATATATCGATACGTTTCCCATACTAATGAATGGTATTGCTTGATGTTATGTTTGTGAAAACATCAGTGCTAAGTATTTCTGTGATGCCTTAGTGGTAAATCACATTGACTATGGTGTGCAGGCTTGTGTTTTTGAGCCTTGCAGATGCTATTTATTTTGTTGCTGGGCAGAACAAGGGCGGTCAGATACAGGGTGATTAAGGCACTTTTAAGCAGTTGTAAATGGGTTTGCGCAAGTTTGCGCAATGGTATGTAATGCTAACTGCTGGTAAAATCCAGTTACACCAGGTTAGCCTTAAAATTGCTTACTTTGTGTATGCAGTGCTTATCATCTTACAAACCCACACAAAGCTGCTTACTAACACTTAAAAATGCTTACTCCTGCTTACCTCCACACTAATTTCCTTTAAAGAAAAGAAAAAAGGGCTGATAGGACAGTGGTGGAAAAGGGGCACAAAGATGGAAAGACAGTAGGGAAAATAGCTAGGGATGTGTAGGAAATGTGTAGGGAAGGTCCTTAGCTGCCCATTTCTTCTACAACAACAGCTGTGCATATGCATTGAAGTTGGAGGTAGGTTTGGACATTCAAACCCCTGAGAGAGGGGTGAGGACAACAATAATATGTTGTGATGCCAATCAGACCACATTACAGGTGCCCAGTGGACATGTGTGTGGAATGGACAGCTATGTGTGGGGCAAGATATTATTTGGGAACAGATTGTCCTTTACTGAAGGTGCAAGTGGGATGTTGGGGAAGGATAGTAGGTATGCTTGGAGAGGATAGGTTGGGTAGGATGACAGGCAAGACAGACAAGACAGCATGCAGAGGCAGTATATGACACGTGGGGGGAGACACCTTGAACGGGGAGGGGTGTTTTGAAGTTGCAAGCCCATGAGCCCCCAAATGGAAACAGTGAGGCTGAGTTCCTCACCCATGGGCAGTCACCACTGCACTTTCACGGCTCCAAAGATGGCTGTGCTGGAGGCTGGGTAGGAGGTGCAGGCTCATCCTCTGATTGCACCATGTGTCCCTCAAATGGGCGTAGGTAATCTTGAAACTCTTTGCCGAGCTCCCTACACACCATGGACTGGACCTGACAGCGGGTGACAGGCTCCTGTCCTCTCCCACTCCCGGGGGGGGGTCAAGCACCATCACCTGCAGCAGTTCCACCCAAAGGTCATGCATGGACAATGGAGGAGGAGTTCCCAGGCTGGGACCCAGACCTGCTGGTGCCTGGTGCCATGGCCAGCTGAGGTGGGACAGGTGGGTCAACTGACATTGGCATTCCCATATGGGCTATGGTGTTGCCATTTTACAACAGATAAGGGCCAGTAATAGTCAGCAGCAGTCCGGATTACTTATAACAGCATGCATAGATATTCCCATTACCACAAGACACCAGGTCTAGAACAGTTTCAGAGCAAAGGGAACACATGCACATATCCTGCATGACATATGTACAAAGGGTGACAGACATATGAGTATTGCTATGAACACTGGCAAAATATTGGCATGGTGCTGTGGTAACCTCAGACATTTACTGTCATACCACTGTGTTATGTGAAGTATGTCCAATCTGGGATATGAAGTCAGTAACTCTCATGGCTGTCACCATGTACTGACTGCAATCCTCACACTATGCTTCTGCCGTTCTCAGATAGGTGTTCTGTGAGTAACACAAGGAAAAAAAAGGTTCAACACACTAACCAGTCTCCAGATGACCCTACAGATGGGGGTTTCCTCACAAACATTGCACTGTCATGACAGATCTTAAAAGAAGCAGACTAGCCATAACCACACACATCCTGTTAAACCAACATTACTCTAAATTAAGAGCAGCAACACTTACAGTCTGTAGTCATGTCTGGCACAGCTCCTCCTATCTGTTGGCCTTTTTCCACAGTGTATGTTGTTAAAGGTAAATCCCAAACCCATCTGTGATGATGTTTGCCAAACACCACATCTAGGTTCCACTCACAGTGATTTTCACGGCCCAACACCAACATGATGTTCTTAGATAGTGTAGTGTGTTTCCATGCAATTGGCTATGGGAATGTTACCACAGCTGTGTCACATTCAATCAGCTAGAGGAGGACTGCAATTGGTGCAGAGGCCACCGGCTGATCATGACCAACACTTACAAAACACTAGCTGCTGCCTAAGCAGAGCAGGTGTACATATCCACATTCACCAGGGAGGGAGTGGGAGGGACAGACAGAAACAAAGTATGTCAGGGAAGGTGTGGGAGAGTAAAAGTGAAGCATGTTTGTATGACACACATACCAGTACAGGGATTAAAACCCCTAAATGACAATGCATTACTATTACATGTGCATGCAGTTATTGCATGCACCACATAGCTTACACGGTAGTGAGCTGTCTAAAAATATATGTGCTGGTGAGTGACATCTGCAACAGTGATATTGTACAGATACGGTAGGTGTAGCACAAGTGCCTGTCCACATTGACTGGTGTCAGTGGCAACACAGCCACACTCTCTAAGGGACTCATTCATATTGCCGCACTTACCAGGGTCAGAAATACACTCCTTACCTAGTTATTTTACCACAATACAGTACTGCACAGGTATCACATGCACTGCAGGAGCTATTGTCCTGTACTATGGGCAAAGGGCATGTGAAGGTGTCTGACATCAGTCGGAATGCTTCAGTATGCTAATGGGAGTTGTACCAGGTGTGAATATGGTTGGAAGCATCATACATCACACACAGGGACACAGGGTGCCAGTACTGATGTGCATGTGCGCATTGCTTCACGGGTGTTTAGCGGTTGGCTGTGCCAGAAGGTTAGGGGTATACCTTGGCATCAGGTCACATGACAATGGTCTGCAGTGTGGATCAGGTGTGTAGTGTCTGAAATGTCCCACACAGGAGGGTATTCACCATCCTGTCATCTGGGTTAGTTTTGTGTGTGGCCAGTGCTGTGCAGTGCTTGCTTGCCATGTATGTGCTCTATAGTCCATGACATGAACTGCATCTGGGATGTGCACATATCCCACATTCATGTACAGTGACATGTGGAAGTGTACCTGGATTGACAGGCCCATGTTATGTACACAGATTGTTAACATCACATGTGCCACTCCTGACCTCTTGTGGTAGGGCGTGCTCATGGAGAGTCCTTTGTGGATCACATTTGATGGCATCACAGATGTTGTAGGCATCCATTGGGGAACATAGTGAAGATGGACTGTCTTCAGTTATGTGCCTATTGTACTGATGGACAGGGTGCCATGCCCTCTGTAGCCCACTGCAATCACACCATGCTTGCTATCTGTGAACAGTATGCAGGGTACTACCAACATAGCGGTAATTGACTAGGCAAGTGTGTTTGTATATGAGACACAGGCTCACAGTGTACTCTGTGTAATACTAAGGTTGCTTACTTTGTTCACCAGGCCTTGTATCACATGTAGGGGTGTGGATTGGCACCCCAGCATCTCCGCTGATTGACATTTGTCATCCTTGTAAGGTGGGCATTGCGACATATAATATGGCCACCATATAGGAAAATTACAAAAACAGCTCCTCAATGGGTCCAGGTATTACACAGTCACAGCCACCTCCACACAGGTTACAAACACACTTACCATGTCTGGCAATAGAACCCCTACTTAGCTAGTTTATTACACAACAGCATTATGCAGTTATAGCATGCACCACAGATGTTATTGGTGTATTTTTCCACAAAGGTATATTTCACAGTTGATAATGTCAGCAGACTTGCCAAAGTAGGGCAATGGAGGTTGTAGTGCCTGTGACTGGCCTCAAAAACATTGCTCCTCACTCTGACAAAGGAACACACACAAACATTCATACTTACCATGTCTGGGTATAGAACCCCTCATTAACTAACTTTCACACTACAGCATTATGCAGCTACAGTGCACACCACAGAGATTACAGGAATTTGGCTTCACCAAAGGTGTATTTAACACTGAATGACATCAGCAGGCTTGTCAAAGAAGGGCAATGACAGGTGTACTGACTGTCCTCAAAAGCATTGGGCCCTATGCATATGCACAGACACACACACAGATGCCATTAATGGGATTAGAACACCTACCTAACAATTACAGCACATTAGGGGCTTATGCAGTTACAGAACACACCATGTAGATTACTGGGATACACCTTCACCAAAGGTGTATTTCACAGGGAATGACATCAGCATGCTTGTCAAAGAAGGGCAATGACAGGTGTACTGACTGTCCTCAAAAGCATCGGGCCCTGCACATATGCACAAACACACACAGTTGCCATGAAGGGGATTAGAACACTTACTTAACTCCTACAGCACATTAGGGCATTACACACTTACACAACACACCACAGATATTACTCGGGTACTCTTTCCCCAAAGGTGTATTTCACAGGGAATGACATCAGTAGGCTTGTCAAAAAAGGGCAATGACAGGTGTATGGATTGTCCTCAAAGAATTGGGCCCTACACATGCACTAGTCATGAATGGGATTAAAACACCTAACTAACTACTACAGTAATATTAGGGCATTATGCAGTTACAGAACATGCCATAGAGATTACTGGATTATTTCTTCACCAAAGGTGTATTTCACAGGGAATGACATCAGCAGGCTTGTCAAAGAAGGGCAATGACGGGTGTACTGACTGTCCTCAAAAGCATTGGGCCATACACATAGGCTCACAGTTGCTAAGAATGGGATTAGAACACCTACCTAACGACTACAGCACATTAGAGCATTATGCAGTTACAGACCACACCACAGAGATTATTACGGTACTCCTTCACCAAAGGTGTATTTCACAGGGAATGACATCAGCAGGCTTGTCAAAGTTGGGCAATGACAGGTGTACTGACTGTCCTCAAAAGCACTGGGCTCTACACATACACACAGATGCCATGAATGGGATTAGAATATCTACAACAGCACATTAGAGCATTACACAGTTGCAGAACACACCACGGAGATTACTGGGATACTCCTTCACCAAAGGTGTATTTCACAGGGAATAACATCAGCATCCTACACTTGGATGCTAATACATTTCTACATAGGGTTTAGGGGGGGGGTCACACATGCCAACTGTGGACATTTGCTTTGACCGCACTGGTATTTCATAGGTTCATAGGTAGGTACTAGGCTATCGGCCCAAGGGCCTACGTAAGCCTAGCCAACAAGGTTCCCTGGCTTACGCCACCCAAGAAAGTTATTTTCCTGTGCCACTGCTGAGCAGAGACACAAAGTGATCCCCGGGGTGTATTTCCTATCTCCCATCCACTCATCAAGATTTTTCTTGGAGAGTGCTAATGAAGAACTTTGCTTGACATAGATGGGTAGCCTGTTCCAGAGTATGGGAAGTCTCTGGGACAGGAATCTATCCCTCCAGCATGTCTTGTTTATTGTGGTGACAAGGTTTAGGTCCCTAGAGCATGTAGCTCAGAGGGACTGGGATTTTTTTAGGTGTAGCATGTCCAACAGCTCTGGGTTTGATATAGCTTTATATGTTAGGCAGAGATCACCTCGAAGTAGGCAATATGCTACGGAGTAAAGCTGGAGTTTTTCGAGGTGGTCAGTGTAGGGCATTTGTTTGAGGCCAATAATCCTCTTTGTGAGGTACTTCTGTGGCCTTTCCAGCTGCTGCAGATGTCTTGTGAGGTACATTCCAAAGGGGGCATTGTACTCTATAATGGGTCTAATGAGTGTCGAGTAGAGGGGAACAATGACCTCTTTTTTCCTGGATGAGAACCTTTTTATGATGAGGTGTGCCACATAGAAAGACTTCCTGACTACTTTGGTGATGTGACTATCAAAGGAGAGACTACTGTCCACCTGGTCTCTTATCACACATTCGGTGTTAAGTAGATTGCTGCCTATGTGGTAATTCATGGGTACAGAGTTTTTACCAAAGGGGATGACACTGCACTTTTTGGCATTGAGCTTGAGGCCATGGCTCTGACACCAGGCATCTGTCTCAGCGAGGCCCTTCTGTAAGATGTCCACATCATTTGGGGACTTGACTATGGCTCCTAGTTTGCAGTCATCTGCAAACTTCATTAGCCAGAGGCCTTCTTATCACACATTTGGTGTTAAGTAGATTGCTGCCTATGTGGTAATTCATGGGTACAGAGTTTTTACCAAAGGGGATGACACTGCACTTTTTGGCATTGAGCTTGAGGCCATGGCTCTGACACCAGGCATCTGTCTCAGCGAGGCCCTTCTGTAAGATGTCCACATCATTTGGGGACTTGACTATGGCTCCTAGTTTGCAGTCATCTGCGAACTTCATTAGCCAGAGGCCTTCTGTGTTAGCCTGTACTTCAGAGAAGTAGATACCAAACAGGAGAGGTCCCAGGCCGGAACCCTGTGGTACTCCAGTTGTCACTGCTTTGAGGTCAGATTTGGAGTCTGCAACTTTTACAGTGTGGGTTCTGTCAGTAAGCCAGTTGGCAACCCATCTTGTGACATAGGGATTTATACCTAGTTTAGTGAGTTTAGCTATAATTCCAGAATGGGGGATGGTTTTGAAAGCCTTGGCGAGGTCAAGATAGGCTGTGTGAACCACCTTACCCTCATCTACGGCTTTGGTGACTGCCTCAAAGAATTCGATCAGGTTCAGGAGGCTTGATCTGCCTTTCACAAACCCAAACTAGGTGGGATCCAGAGTTTGGAGGTTACCAATGGCTTTGTTTATGAGTTCCATGATGATACGTTCCATGGCCTTGAAGACCAGGTTCATCAGGCTAATAGGTCGATAGTTCCCGGGATCAGTGGTGGCTCCCCCTTTCTGGAGTGGGATAACTGTTGCTGTATGCCATTCAGTGGACACAAAGCCTGACGCAAGGCTATTATTGAACATGGTGCTTAAGTGGGGAGCCAGTTTGTTGTGAAGTTCATGTAAACACAGCCTGGGATGTTGTCCGGTCCCATGGAAGCTGTGTTTTTGGCTTTAGAGAGTGCAGCTTTTACCTGCGTAGTTGTGATTACAGGGACTCTGAATTCTTCCTGTATAGATATGGGCCCTTTAGGGGGTGAGGGGGGGTAAAGTTAGCACTGAACCTATCTGCCAGGATGTTGGCAATATCAGTTGGTTCTGCAATGTCCGTGCCGTTGTGCTGTAACTCAGAGCAGATCTGGGTGTTGCCATCGAGATTCTTGACATAGCTATAGAATGCTTTGTGGTTGTTCTTAGAATTAGTGACAATTTTGTTTTCGTAGCTAGCTTTGGAGGATCTTATAAGGGATCTCAGCTTCTTACTGAGGCTGACCAGGGAGGTCCTCCACTCATGGGATTTTACTCTCTTTTGCAACAGTTGTTTCCTTTGGTTGTACAGTTTGTTTATGGCAGGGGACCACCAGATTGGCTTCCTTTTTTTGAAGGATAGCATCTTGGTTCTGTTTGGGATAGCATGATCCATGCACTTGTGTAAGTGCTTATAGAGTGCATTTGTGTAGGATTCAGCAGTTGTAACTGTATTGTCAATCTGCATGGGTGTCATGAAGTTCACCACTTCTGTCTTAAGAAGCATGAAGTTGGCTTTGGAGAAATTTTTTACCATGGTTTCCTTAATGGGGGGTGGGGCGGGATGTGGATATCAAGGGTGATTAGCTTATGGTCGAATCGGACCAACGAGGAGTTGACTTCAGGTGTGGAACACCGGTCACTCATGTTGGTAATGACTAGGTCTAGGATATTGTTGCCCCTGGTGGGGGTGTGGATAAGTTGATCCAGGGCATTGACGTTTATGAATTCCAGAAAGCGTTGAGCTAAGGAGTTGGTACACGAGTAGTTTTCCCAGTTAATGGTGGGGTAGTTGAAGTCGACCATTATTAGGGTGTTTGGTTGACCCCTAACATTTTCCAGCACATCAAGAAAAGAGGAGTGGGAATCCTGGGGCATGGTGGGGGATCTGTAGCAAGCTACAATTTGGATTGCAGTTTTGCCCAGAGTTAGTTGCACTTGAATAACTTCGGATGCATTATGCTGAGCAACTAGCCTGGAGGTGTGGATATCCTTAATGAATATGGACACACCCTCGCCTTTGGTGTTTTGGTCCAGGTTACATGGCCAAAAAGTGTGGTATGAGTTATAGCCTGGTAGTGCAGGGGTGCTCTCTGGACCCTTGAACCAGGTCTCAGTCACTGCACAGATATCGATGTTCTCCATTTTAAGGAATGTCTCGAGTGAGTGCATTTTGAGATTTAGACTTCTAGCATTGAGTAGCATTACCCTCAGTTTTTGCTTGCCTGTTCCTGTTACGGTGGTGAACTTGTTATTTGAACCTTGCCTAAAAAAGGGACTATAGGGGCAGCAAGAGCCTTAGCCAGTATCTGGAATCCCAGGGGTGACAGGTGCATGCCATTTGGGGCAACGCATCGTGATCTGTCGACCATGTCATCCCAAGCAGACAGATACTGGATCCCCTTAGAATGACACCAGAAGCTTAGCCTATTGTTGAAGTCAATCATTTTGTCCTTGTACTGCGGTATCATTCTGGGCGATGGCAGAATGCTACTCAGGGCTAGGGTCATACCTGCCTGGGCTACAAGATTGGACAGCTCTTCCATGTCTCTTTTCATGTAGTCCAGGGAGGTATGTCTCAGGTCATTCACACCAACATTGACAATGACAGAGTCATATTTGTACTTGTTGTGAAGTGACCTGAGTGTGTGGTCAAACAGACTATTTCTAAATGTTGTCTCATGGTATTACTTTTTTGTTATTCCTACCATAACAAAAACTATCCCAAGGCAGTGTCAAAGCTTTTTCTACCAAGGCCTTGGCTTCTTCTGTGGCGTTTTGGAAACAGTTGGATTCTAGAAGTATTCTAGAAGCAACAACTTGGTCCTATGTGTGTACTTTTACAAAGCACTATAAACAAGATTACTTCTCAGTTTATAACAGACGTTACTTGCACCATTCTCTAGGGGTTCCTGGACCCTCATCTTTCCTCCTCCCTGTCAATCTAAGGTATGTTAATCTACCCTTATAGCTTAGGTTACTGCTGCAGTGATCATATGAAGAACATAGTACAGTTGTGTAAGTAACCTACCATAACAGTAGATGTTTGAAAGATTGTTGCTGCATTAGCCACTCCATCCCTCCATTCCCCTTGTTTTATGAATGTTTTATGCCATTCTCAGGACTTTATCCTCCATCTTCCTCTGTTGGCATGAAAGCTCTGAATGACTTTGCACCCAACCCTGACATTTAGTCAGCTTAGTTTGACTACTGATCAGTATTGATTAGTGTTTTGTGTATGGCCCTATAAAATGCTGAAGTTAAATCTATATAAAGTACATTACAGCACAGTTTTTCATTTGTAGCTATTATATTGTTATAGAACATCATGTTACAGGTGGTAATAGATCAACTTTCAGCATATGCAAGTTGATATATGGTTTCAAGTCGCAACCTTTCCAATTCTGACAATAACGTATCCAATTTTACCTTCTCCAATATTTTCACATCATGAAAGTAGACTTAGATTCTGTATGACTCTGGGTTTGTCCTACTTCCCTTTCCATTATACACAGGTTCAATACGTGCATGTATCCAATCTTGAGGAATCTCCTCATATTTATATGACCTAATAAATAATAGATATATTGGTACTACAAGTTTTTGCTGAAGTGTTCAAAGGTCATTATTACTAATTCTGTCTCCTCCCTGTGCTTTGTTTGGATCTAGTTTGCATAATTCTTTTTGCATAGTGCATAGTTCTTTTTTAATATAATCTAATTTGATTCAGTATCTGGGAGTACCTGGATGGCACTAGAACTTATCACCCCCTTTGTGGAGCAAAACTGTTTTGAATAAGATTTTGTAAAATTATCTACAATCTGTTGTGCCTGAGAATAAATTTTAGAATCTACACACAGTTTATCAATTTGTATGTCTTTATTCCTTCCACATTTTAACTATAAAATTGTTTTCTATTATACTCAATATCTTTATATAAATTTTCTTCAATTTTTTCTTGATCTTGTCTCAAACTATGCTTAATTTGTTTGTCCAGCTTGTTTATGTCAGTTTTCAAAGTTGTAGTTCAACCTCTTTTCCATTTCTTAAATTTCTTGTCCCTCACCTTAACCAAGTATCTTGTTACTATGGAAATATATCCCCTTGACATTGTATGCCTAGAGCCTGATGTTTAATATTTTTTCTGCACTCATTTTCTCTTTCAAAACTTTCCAGATTCCTTTCATAGTTTTTCCATTGAAAGCATCATTCCAATTAGTTTTACATAGTGACTGTTTTGCTTCCATATAATCCATAATTAATCTTCTGTGCATTAGTTTAGATTTCAGTTTGGCAGAATTATCTATCAACAAATTAACCTTTATAACCCCATGATCACTGAACATCAATGGTGGTAAAATTTGACATGAAGTAATATAATTTCTTTAGGAACACAAAATATCTAGTGTATCCTGTTCCCTGGTATATATATTTTTTTTAGAATCTGAAGCAATTGTTGTTCCTGAACACATGTTGTGAATCATTTCCTTACTAATGTTATTGAATCAATATTACTTCAGTCTGTTTCTGGTACATTTAAGTCCACAGCCACTAGTATTCTTCCTCCTGTGTCATACAAGAAATGTATGAATTCCTCTATGTCAGCACTTGACTTTGGTAGTCTATACACTCCAACAACTGCTATATGTTCCAGGGCTGTCTTCATTGTCACAGTTACACAATCTATAGTACTGGTATTATCATTGAACATGTAATAATCACAAGTCTCATAACTAACTTTAATCCCAATCATAACACCTCCAGCAGATTTTTTGTTAGAATGTCTATTGTAGTAAACACCTTTATACCCTACCAGAAGAGGTTTCTACTCATTGTTCTTTAACCATGTTTCACAAATATTAACATAAATCTTGTGGGAACGTTGCAAATTTTCCAATAAAATTATTATTAATGCTTCTAGCATTAACAACTAATCAGAGATGCATCAAATGTTGCTGTCTGTGAACTGTTAAATTTTGACATGGTAAAAATTCTGCCTTGTGTTTGTCAAATATTGCAAAATTCTGTTGTAAAAGTTCTCTTCAATAATCTTGACAAATGCATGCCATCCTGTCTGAACATGCGTGCCCGAAATTAGGCTTTGATGCTGTACACATTTCCATTTTCTAAAACAGGACATTTTTTCATGTCAGTACTTACCCCAAAAATCTTTTTATTCACAGTGACCTGACTCTCCTTTCTATATGTGATTTGTGAAAAATATTTCCTAACACCAGTACAAGCTATACTATCTATGAGGGCTGTACATTCCCTATTACCAGTTAGACAGTCCTTCCAGACGAGCTCATTTGTACCGAACATGAATAAAAACAGATCTGTACTTCCTTACATTAAGGCATTTTAAGGCTTGTCTCACAACCTCAATTTTTGCTCCTGGTAAGCATAACACCATTTCATGTTCATTATCTTATCTACATATGTAAGTATCAGTTCCTCTAATAGCGAAATCTCCAATTACAGGCATATCTTTTCTGACCAGATGTAAAGAATCTTCAGCTTCTAATTCAGTAATATCTGCTCTATCAATTGTTACAAAGGAATGATCTTCACCACCATTAGTCTTATTAAGCCCACTATTTTCATTGCATATTACATTTCCGAGCATACAGTTCTCATCCAACTGGCCTTATACATCCACACCTTGAGACATGTTGTCTGCATCTGCCTTTCTCATCTTTTTTCTTACAGTGATATTCTTCATTCCTTCCATGTTCAAGTATGATTTCATCCTTTTCACCTGCCCCTTGCTTCCTTTTTCTACCTTTTTTTTTGGGGGGGGGGGTGCTGCCTTTTTTCTGTAGACTGAAGGTTTTCTGATAGAAAATTGTTATGATTCCCAGTAATCTGTGTGGCATATAACAAAGTAGTGCCATTTTTTGTATGTTGTGACCTTCATTTCTTTCTTTTTTTTTTATTTCCTTCTAAACACTTTGAATCCTCAGATTGCTAAATACTTGTACCCAGAATTCCAAAGTTGTCACTACAGATAATAGAAACATCTTTTCCAAAATGTGTTATATTTACTCTTTGTCTAACATTATTTATCTCACCAGCCATCACTAATATACATAACAAGAGTTCTCCAAAACATGCCAATTGTAGAAGTGCAATCGTCATCCGTGAGTTTAGATTTATTACTAATAATGGTAAGCAAATCATTCAACTTTTGACATGAGGAACAGAGATCACCAGTGTTATCAAGTGTTACCTTTAAATATGCATAGCATTTATTAAACTGTAAAAATATATTTGTGCTTTAGCAAATCATTAATGGTACACTCATTTAAGGAATCCATACTCAGCTTCAAATTAATAAAAAAATTAATAAAGGAAAGAATAATCAAAATCAGTTACCACAGAATTCAAAGAGAACATAAATCCACTTCTATGAGAAAAATTACACAAACAATATGCAACTAAATATTAAAGTAAGTACAATAAAGTTGTTGCTCTGAATGTACAAGTTCAGAAAGTCAGACAAAAGCTGGAACTTGTTATTTGCAGAGTAGCCTCTGTTCATTATCATTCGCAGTCACATCTCTTTTAAATAGTAAAGATCAATAAATCACAACAACAGGATTCTTTAGATAAGTCCTGAATTGTCATCTCTGCAGTCTGTGTGACTTTGGAGCTAACTACGTCCCTTAGGATGCCTAGAGTTTGCTTGTCTAACACCTATCTCTTTCTAACAACAAAGTGAAAACTAAAGGTAAAACAACAAACATAAATCAAAGGAAATATTCTTGTCTACAAGCTATCCCTTCCTTCCTACAAACAGTGAAAAACAGTGGTAAAAAATAAAATATAAATTCAAGTAGAACTTCTCTTACCAGGCAACTCCACAGTAAGTCACAAAGCAAGACAAGATTGTTTAGATACGTTCTGGAGAAGTAAAACCAAAGTTACTAACTGGATCAACATTTTAATGGAAAGAGATGTTACTACAAAATAGTGAGTGAAATAAAACCAATTCACGAAGAAAGTACAGTTGCGTACACTTACCATAAATATAGATGTTTGAGTGTATTCACTGTTGCAGTCTTAACAAATGGGTTATCCAGCTCCCGGTAGACCTAAGTTGGCCAGAATACCAAAGGTAAATAAAAATGCCGTCGGTTGTAAAGGACATCAGGGCGTCTGATACAAAAGGATGCAGCCAGCGTCACTTCCTCAGTCTTTCTTGCCATAACAGTCAGGGGCCCCCAGAAAATAAGGCTTAAATCAAAAACCAATTTGACAAATAACAAATTAAGCCTGTACCTCAGGAAAAAAGAATAGGAGAGGACCACAAAAAGGGGGAAGGAGGGAGGAAAACCAGGACTGCAACAGTGAATACACTCGAACATCTACATTTATGGTAAGTGTACACAACTGTACTATGTTCATCGTGTTTCACTGCTGCAGTCCTAACAAATGGGTTGATTACCCAAGCCCAGAGAAAAAAGGGGGAGGAACCAACAGCATCAAGGGTTAAAGATAATGCCCTGGCAACATCGCAGTGGCAAACCCTGCCCTGGCTCTGGAAAACAGAGGCAAATTATAATTCTTTGTGAAAGTATGAACAGAAGACCATGTGGCAGCCTCCAAAATGTCTTTCGTAGGGACACCCCTTACAAAGGCTGCTGAAGTGGAAGCCGCCCTAGTGGAGTGGGTCCTAACACCTTGAGGCGGAGCTTTGCCATGAAAAGAATAACAAAAGGTAATGCAGTGAGCAATCCATTTAGAAATGGTTTGCTTAGAAATAGCCTTGCCCTGGGCTCCAGGGGCAAAACTGACCAATAACTGTGCTGATTTCCGAAGGTCCTTAGTCCTGTCCAGGTAAAACCTGAACTGTCTGTGCACATCAAGAGAATGTAGGATCCTTTCACCTCTATTGTGAGGATTAGGAAAGAAGGTAGGAAGGTGTATGGACTGATTAAGAGTCAAGCTGGAAACCACCTTAGGCATAAAGGAGGGATTAGTCCTCAGAGAGACTCTATCTGTATGGAAAATAAGAAAAGGCTCCACAGCCATCAAAGCTTGCAGCTCTGAAACCCTCCTTGCTGAAGTTATAGCCAAGAGGAAGGCGGTCTTCCAAGAGAGAAACTTTAAATCTGCAGAGGCAGCAGGCTCAAAAGGAGGAAAAGTGAGTTTCTCCAGAAAAAAAAATAAGA
Organism: Protopterus annectens; assembly: GCF_019279795.1. Taxonomy (NCBI): domain Eukaryota; kingdom Metazoa; phylum Chordata; order Ceratodontiformes; family Protopteridae; genus Protopterus; species Protopterus annectens. The sequence continues at coordinate 669,597,491 of NC_056727.1, read as the reverse complement.
TCCCAGGCTGGAGTAGGTGCTCTTCTGGGAGGTTTTAGATTGCAAGCACCTCTGTGAAACATTTTCATCAGGGGATGAGAGAAAATGGGCTGTTCAAGAGAACAATGAGCAGAGATGGCTGAAGCATGGATCTTGATAGAGGAAAAAGAAAGACCAGCCTGAAGCAAATCAGCCAGGTATTCCAGCATCAGAGGAAGGTTAGGTTGAGAAGCAGACTCCCCTCTAGCCTGCATCAATTGAGAGAACCTTTCCCATTTGCCAGCATAGGATTTCCTAGTGCTAGGCCTCCTGGCCTCCCTCAGCATGTCAACCACCTGTTGGGAAAGGGAGGAAGAAAGGGAAGGAGTCATACAATGAGCCATGCTGCCAAATGGAGAGAGACTGAAGATGAGAATGTAGAATGTTTCCCCTTTCCTGAACCAAAAGATCTGGCTTCAGTGGAAGATGGTTGAGATTGTGAAGCAGTGGATACCAATGCTGTCTGGGGCAGTCCGGAGCTATGAGAATACTCCTTGGATGTTCGTCCCTGATCTTTACTAATACTCTTGGAAGAAGAGGAAGAGGAGGGAAGGTGTACACTGATAGCAACATCCAAGGAAAGGACAGAGCATCCACTTTCCAGGCTCTGCTGTGCTGCTGTCTGAAGCAAAAGAGAGGTAGCAGATGGTTGTCTGGGGAGGAGAAAAGGTCCACCTGAGGAGTGCCCCAATGTTGAATGGTGCTGTAAAAGACTGCTCTGTTCAGCTGCCACTTGTGAGGATCCAGAGTTTACCTGCTCAACCAGTCTGCCAAAACATTGAGCCTTCCTGGAAGAAACTGAGCTAGGAAATGCAGGTTCAGGGATGCTGCCATGGACCAAAGATTCATGCTTTGCCTGCATAGGAGGTAAGAGTGAGTCCCTTCCTGCTTGTTGATGTACCACATGACTGTGGTGTTGTCTGTCCTGACAAGCAGGGTCCCTGGAGAAAGAAGATGCTTGAAAGCCAGTAAGGCCTGCTGGACTGCCATCAACTCTTTTAGATTTATGTACAAGTGCATCTGCTGGGCATTCCAACGTCCCTGTATGCATCTGCCATCCAGGTGTGCTCCCCAGGCATAGTCCAATGCATCTTTAGTCAGAACTTGAGTGGCAAGACGTGTCCGAAAAGGCATGCCTTTGTTTTGTATACAGGCTGTTACCCACCATAGAAACTCCGTCTGCAGAGATGGAAGCAGAGGAATTATCATATCCAGGTCCTCCGTGTGTTGGCACCAAATGTTCTTAAGGTATCATTGCAATTTCCTCATATGCAGTTTTGCATATGGAATCATGAGAATAGAAGATGCCATGAATCCCAGAGCTTGCAGGTACTTCCTTGCAGGCAGCTGGGACAGGCTTTCCAAATCCTTGAAGTAAACTCAAAGAGTTGTCTGCTTCTCCTGGGTGAGATATATCATCTGGGCGGCTGTGTTCAGGCTCGCTCCTAGGAATGTTATCTCCTTGGATGGTACCATTTCTGATTTTTCCACATTGACAATGTAACCCAGGGAAGAGAGAAGAGTCTTTACGAATTCCAGATCCTTTAATAGCTGTTCTTGAAAACTTGCTTGAATCAGACAGTCGTCCAAGTATGGGTAAATCAAAATTTTCTTCTGCCTGCAAAAAGCAATGACTGGGGCCAGGCACTTTGTGAAGACTCTGGGAGTAGTAGATAAGCCAAAGGGCAGTGCAGATAATTGGTAATGTTGCTCGCCCACTCTGAAACAAAGGTACTGCCTGCAACTTTCCCTGATAGGAATGTGCAGATAAGCCTCTTTGAGATCCAAGGTTACCAGCCAGGAATCCTTTTCTAGAAGCGGTAGCAACTGATGTAGAGTGAGCATTTTGAACTTTGGAATTATTAGAAAAGCGTTCAGAATGGAAAGATCCAGGATAGGATGCCAGGTGCCTTCTTTTTTTTGGAACTAGGAAAAGCCTGGAATAAAAGCCCTGGCCTTCCTGCTGATCAGGGACTGATTCTATTGCTCCCAGATGAGACAGAGACAAAATTTGTTTTTCTACTTCTGCCCTTTGGTTGGGAGGAACGTCCTGGAATCCCTTGGGAGCTGGAAAGGTATGGAAAGAAAACCTGTGCCCTAAGGACATCGTTCTGAGCACCCATTTGTTGTCTGTGATAGTGGCCCAGACATCTGCAAAAAGGGCCAACCTTCTCCATAAAGGACTCTCCCAGCAAGCAAGAACAGGCGGAAGTTGTAAAAAGTCATTGAGAGTGTTTTGATTGAGATGCAGGCTTGGAGCTTCCCCCTTTAGAAGTGGAAGCCTGCCAATGCCTAGACCTTTGAGTGGTAGCCCCCTGCCCCTAGAAGATTTGTAACCTCTAGTCCTGGAACAGTTCTGTCTGCTGGTATCAGGAAAGGTCCAACTCTTGGAAGGGTAATTCCTGCTAAAGTGAGGGGGCTGAACTTGCAGAAAATCCTTAACAGTTTGCATGGACTTGATCTTATCCTCCATCTTCTTCAGTACCTCCTCTGCTTTGCTGACAAAAAGGCTGTCTTTATGCAAAGGTACATCCAAAAACTTAGCCTTGACAGGTTCTGGAAGAGGCTGTTCTCTGAGCCAAGCGTGCCTTCTAATAACAGATCCAGTAGCCGTAGCCCTGCTGGAGGCCTCAAAGATGTCAAAACCACAATGCAAAGAATGCTTATTGACCAGACTGGCTGAATTCAGTAAATCCTGCATGTCTTTACTCTCTGCCAAAAGAGGTACACTTGCTATCCTAGACTTAATAGCCTCCAAGGTGTGCTGCTGGTACTTCAGCATATGAAAAAAAATAATTGGTAGGCCTAATAACTAGGGTTATAAATCCAAGAAACAATGAAATGTAGCAAAGGTAAGGCTCCAGGTTCCAGTTAAATGTAAAGAAATTCGCCAATAAATCCTTCCAGCAGCACTGACTTTATTAAAACACAAGCACTTTCACATATAGCATCATCAGGTGTATATAACAAAGTAAAAACACACACCTTTTTATATCATTCATTTCAGTCACATGGAATCAGTTAATCAAGTCTTAAAAACATATTCCACTAGAAATAATAACATAAAATAAAATAAAATACCAAATACCTATCTCCAATTAAATAATTCCAATAATATTCCACTAAAGTTCTCATTTCCTCAATTTTAATGTTGTAAACAGACACATAATACATAGTATCTGTCTTATTCTGAGTAACAACATTTTCTTTAGTAGGCTTAGGACCCTGGAATGTCCCCATGTATGCCCTACTATCAATACTCCCCACACATCCAAATACCTCTTTCCAAACTCTATTCTCAGCCTCTTTCAAAGCATCAGGATTGTACCCCCTTCTCACAAACATGTTACTAGTTTGTTTCAATTCCCTCATTAACACATCCTTATCACTACACAATCTAGAAATGCGATGTAACTCCCCGTATGGTAAAGCTTTCAAAACCGCCTGACTGACGACCAACTTAACCTCATCCAAGGACTTAGCTTTTTGAGGCCTGTCGTGGTCCTTATCCTTACATTTCTTCAGAACATCCGAAGCCTGAAGACCAGCAGACGCCATACCAATGAACTTAGGCCAAACTCCAAAATGCCTAGCCAAAATCTTAGCCCAACGATGGATAGTATGCGGATTAAAGGAGGCACAGAGATCACACTTGGGAATGTCGTGGTCAAGGCCTAAACAAATAATGCAACAGGAATGAAAATCTCTACGAGGAATCTGCATTTCAAAGGTAAGGCAATTATTAACTTTTTCTGACATTCGTTAAGGCAAGAAAAGAGGATCCCCAACGGGGTACTTAGCTGTAGTAGACTTCAAATCTTGTAGTCAGAAACCAACAAAGGTAAACTGCCGACCGGCACTCATGCATGAAAAGCTTCTGCTTCAAGCTCCGTGGCAAGGAAGACTGAGGAAGTGACCTCTGCTGCCTCCTTTTGTATCGGATGCCCTGACGTCCTTTACAACTGACGGCAACCAATGTCATTTTACTTACCTTTGGTATTCTGGCCGACTGAGGGCTACCGGGAGCTGGATAATCCATTTGTTAGGACTGCAACAGTGAAACACGATGAACATCTAGTCTTGAAGCTGAGAGTGCAACAGTTGAACAATGTATTAAAAATGCAAATAAACTGAAACCACTGGAAATGGAATTAACAGGGAGGACAAAAAGCCAAAAATTACGAGAGTCTTGAGAGACTATAATAATTATACATTTTTCCTGTAGAATTGTGGAGATTGTTTTAATTGAAAGGGTAAAAATAACACCAGACATAGGCACCAGTGACCCAATAACTCTGGTCATGGAACAAAGATGTAGGTTAGTGAGCAAGACCAGTAAGTACAAAAGTTCAGATTATGAGTTCAACAAGAACACTAGTGAGGATTGCTTATCCCCTCTTACACCTAATGTATTTCTTAAATTATTCCTAGCTATCTTAGAGACATCACTCATCTATATCTATGAATTCTCAATACAATGCTTGTATGTTAATGTTCATGAAAATCGATACAAATTTTATTACACTAATTACTATGCTATATATTCTCTGAAACTGCATTATAAAACATTTGTTATTGTAAATATTGATTGCTTTACACTATCACCTTGAAGGGTTACTCCCTGTACCTCCACTGAAAGAGGCAGCTATGCCCAGATAAGCGTCAATAAATAAAAAATAAATACATATTTGTGAGAAAGAATAACAAATAAGAGAATTATGCCAGAATAGACAAACTGGACATCAGACATTTGGAATAAATATAAATCCAAACAAAAGAAGGTGGCAGTAGCAGACCATAAAGTGATGTTTGGCAATGTAAGGGATTTTACAGACATACTTTGCTTAATGAATTTGAAACTGTCTATACTGAAAGGGGCAATTATACTGTTGTAAATGTTTCTGGATATAATTTGTTATATTCTAAAACTTCCAATTATTAAATCGGTTTGAAATTTCTGGCCATAGTAACATCCTACTTATATCAGCTGAAACTTGATAATTTCAAGTTGAGTGAAAAACCATGATGGTATTCTTCAGATTGAGAATTTAAGTAAGATGGAAGATAGTTTTTTTAGTAGCTATGAAAGCTTTTTTCATGTGATTTGAGTGAGGAAGATATTGTTAATGCTTACTGCAATTTTGATATGAATAATGTTAGAGTTATTTTATTCCTCCATTGTCTAGTGAGAAAGCTAGAGAATTTTTCAAGTATGGTCCATTTTAATATGCACAATTGTTTTAATTAATAATAGGAAAAAGAGTGGTTCCTACAATTTAACCAAGAAAAATTGTCAGCTTTACACAGCCTCGGTAAGAATGCACATTTAACCCTTCTGATAAAGGTAAAGACACTCCCCAGGATTTACTAGTCTTCCGTGTAAGACTAGATTAGTCTTACACGAAAGCGCCAGTCTAAGAATATGATGGCAGCGCGCCATGCATATTAATGAAGGCATGCTGCCTCAACTCTAAAGCTTACATGGAGCGTTGGCGAGTGTAGGGGGTGTGTCGGACTGCCGAGCAGTCCAAAAATCCACCCCCCTGCAATGAAGAAATGCCGCAATTTCAAGTTACATGAGCGAGTCCGCTCACATGTGCACAGTGTAATACTACACTCCCCCATATGTTAAACTGACAAAATTAAAAATAGAAATAATTTTTTTATTTATTTTTTTATTTCATCCAGTATAGTTTCCCGTATTTGCATGTGCTTGTGCGGATTTGCCCACTGCTTAGCTACAGTTAGCAGCTTAGACACCAGAAGAGGATAATAAGAAAAATATATGCAAGTCAAGCAAAATAGTGATAGTGTAGTGGTTAGAGCCTTTGCACAAAGAGGAGGCATTCCCGGTTCGAGTCCCACTACTGCCCATTCCATTTTCTGTTGGAAATCTGTATATAAAAATATTTCCTGACATTTTTTTATGTATAGGTTTTGTAAAAAGCATTGAAAAGTTAAATATAGTAGTGAACAAATTATATATATATAAAGGTGAAATGGTTATGCATTCTGAGGCATGAGTACCCTATTTTAAGCAATATAAAGTAATGCTAAGCACATTTTGCCAGTATTGAGCATATTTAAATCCAATTGCTCATAGCTGCGCACCGTGCTAACCAGCGCAAAGTCGGGCAACGTCGAGCAACATCGAGCAACGTCGAGCAATGTTGAGCAATGTCGAGCAACACTGAGCAATGTCAAGTAACGTTGAGCAACATTGGGCAAAGTCAGGCAAAGTTGAGCAAAGTCGGTTAAACATGGCCACACCTCCTTTACTGTACCTTAACCAGTCAGGTCTTCCCAGTAGGAAAATAAAAAGCAGTGACATGACTCGAACTCAGGATACTGTGCACTATAGTCACAGTACTTAACCACTAAGCCATGACAGCATTTCACAAACATGCACTTTCAACAGACACATATCTATCAAAGGAATTTTAAACAATGCCAACATCAGCTAAGCAGGCGAGCCTACAGCTGAGTTTTTCCGAAAGTGGCCAATCACAAATAAGTGCGGGAAATGAGACATATTTAAGCTCCACAGGTGGGAATACTTGCTATAACTGGTTGTAGCTTCCTTCTGCAGTCAGCATGGCTGGTGTTGGAGAAGGAACTCGATTTAGAGCGCAACGCTGGGGCAATGAATAGTCCAAAATAATGGTTTGGCTCCTTGTCCACAATCACGAGGAAAGACTCCTGCAGGGACAGTAAAAGGGTACCCAATGTAAAACGGAGGCCTGGAACAGTCTTGCCCGTGATCTCACCAGTACCACTGGTGTTCCTCGGACTGGTGAGCAGGTCAGGCACCATTATTCTGACATGAAGAGACGTAGGGAGGATCAAGTGGACCAGTGGATCCAGGAATCCCGTGTAATGCCTAATGCCCCAGTACTGAGTAAGTAGCCATTGTATTAAGTAGTTAAGAATTGCTATGCTTGTCTATACTATGGATAGGTATGTCTCAATATCACTGCATTTACTCCACAGCTGCAGGTGTCCAGGCTATGAACCAGCAAGCCCATGAAGATAGGCTGCAAAGGCTGCATCATCAGGCAGGTTAGTAATTATTCTGCATGTACTATTATATAAAATAAATGAGAGAGTGTTCAAAAAGTGTTTTAACCCAATAAATAAAGGTGTAATAATCCTTTAATAAATGTATAATTCCTGGAGTGCGTCTGTGTCATTTTCTTTGACATGTTGTTGTACTGTTGCATTCTACAAATAGTAGTGTTGTATTAAGCAGTGTCAACCCACACTTGGGTAGGCCCATATAACGTGGATGAAGGGAGTGTCAGTAGCTTTTATGCATATTTACAGCCCTCAACTTTTGGTTCATGCCCAGCATGTACAGGTTAATCTGGCACATGAGTAGCTTGGTATTGTGTTCCCCAGAAATGTCAGTGTGCTGCCAGAAATGTAGGGAGCTGTTAACATATAACTGATACTTTCACATGAACATATCTAGATAATTATATGAAAGTAGAGCTGTCAGTGTACTATCTTAGCAGTAGTGTGTGTGAGCAACTCTCAAAATATGTTGCAGTAACACCTGCATCTTGGACAGTTTGTATGTAAGATGCAGCTCATGTATATAATGATCTAGCAAAATCCAATTGCACAATATAAGGACATTGGGTAGTGTAATAATACATGTAAGGGTCATATAACTGCAGTTAATAGGAATGTAGTGAAAACTAGAAGGATATATAAGTTGTTAATTGAGCTATCTTTTTCCACCCTACTGTATGTGCAAAAAAAAATGCAATTCCACACATCAATCGGTATGTCTAATCTCAAAACATTTGTTGGGACATATGTCCTATTGGTTTATAAATATTTGCATTTATTTCTATGCATGTGTCCTCTTAAAATACCACAATATCGGTGGCCAGTTGCCATCAATTCAACCAGCATGCTGTTGTAATGTCCACTAATGTTCTATATATGCATGTGTTATGCTTGCTTTTCAACTGTTGAAATTCTGGTGTGTTGGTTTAATGGGAATACTTCTGCATGCTGTTATAACTAATTGGGAATGCTGTTGACTGTTACTAACTCATATCTTTATTAAACTCTCCAAAACATAGTTCGTATGGGAAGGCTGGTCCCAGTGGACCCACCTGTCCCACCTCAGCTGGCCATGGCACCTGGCACCAGCAGATCTGGTGCCCAGCCTGGGACTTCCTCCTCCATTGGCCCTGTACCACCTTCGGGTGGAAGAGCTGCAAGGGATGGGCCTCGGCCCCCCCCCATGCAAGCGTGGGCGGAGGAGGGCCACCTTTCACCCTTCGAATGGTCCGGGCTGTGGTGCATAGAGAGATTGAATGTTCTGTTGCAAAACCTCTATGCCAGCTTGAGACCCAAGTGGCGCAAATCCTGGGTCAGCCTGCCCCCAGCACAACCACCCTCTGGGCCTTGAAGGTGCAGTGGTGACTGCCCATGGGTGGGAACCTCAGTCCCACTGGTTCCATCTGGGGACTCATGGGCTTGCGATTTCCAAACATCCCTCCCCATCAAAGGTGTTCACCCACATGTGTCATATACCGCCCCTGTATGCATCTTGCTTGTCCTGTCTGTTTACCTCCCCAACCTACCTCCCCAAATATACCTACTTCCCCTAGCCCACATTCCACTCTTACCTGAAAAAAAAGGGGCAATCTGCTCCCAAAAAAAAAATATGCCCCATACATAGCTGCCCATTTTGCACACATGTCCACTGGACACATGAAATGTTATTTAATTGGCATTACAACATACTTTGTTGTCCTCACCCCTCTCTCAGGGGTTGAAGAGTTCATATCTATCTCCAAATCTATTGCATATGCATAGCTGTTGCTGTTGAAGAAATGGGTGGCTATAGACCTTCCCTACACCCGTCCTGCACATCTCAAGCTATTTTCCATACTGTCTTTAGCTCTTTGTGCCCCTTTTTCACCACTTTCCTATCTCCCCATTTTTTTTTCTTTCAAAGAAATGAGCACAGGGGTTGGTGGGAGTAAGCACTATTAAGCAGTAGTTAGCAAGTTTGCGCAGGTTTGCACTTGTTTGAACTTGGCTAAGCAATGCGCAGCAATGTGCAAACCTGCTTACAACTGCTTAAAAGTGCCTTAGTCACTCTGTATTTGAGGGCCCTTGTTCTGCTCAGGAGCAAAATAAAACACCTCTGTAAGTCTCGAACCCCGGACCTTGCACACACTACACAACATGAAGTATCACTAAGCCATGGTAGATATACATCAAGTTGGTGCTTAAATAAATATGTCATGCATCAGAATGAGTGAATGTAAAGGAAAAATAGGAATACCATACCACACAACTTGTTCTGTGGATGTTGACCAACAGTTGTTGTGGGATTACATTACATGACTGTGATAAGAGAAGCAGCCATTCTAGCAGGAAATAATGTTACACCATCACTTTACAACCCCACACAGTATCACAGCAGGAGAAACACTGGCATATCTGTTTAGGGCAGAGGCCATATCTCCCAACTGTCCCTAATTTTCAGGGATGTCCCTGATTTTGAAACACATTTTAGCTCTGTCCCTCTGAATCCCTCCGAAAACTACTGACTTTGGCCAGAAAGGTGGTGAATTACACTTAATGAATAATGACAATAATTAAGTTAGACACTTCTTTTACTTCAGAAAAGGTGTATTAATTCATGTGCTCTGATTCTCTCAATGTCTCAACTTATTGGCACTAATATTTTAAAGGTGTCCCTGATTGTCCCTGATTTTTTCTTGACTTTTCCCTGAGTCTGTTCAAATATGTACCTGAGTGGTTGAGAGGTCCGGCAGAGGCAGAAACACAGAGGCATATCAGCCTTTCTGCTGTTACACACTGTGCAAATAGATTTGGAAGGAGTTTCAGAAGCATACTCTTATGTAGGAATACAACACTGAAATACAAATGGATGTAGCCATGTACTGGTAGCAACCAACTGTAAGAATGCCATTGCTCTATTGCTGAAAAGATCTATGTGGTGCACAGACAAAAAATAACAGGCTATTCTCTGGCTACCATGTGGATAGGTCCACAGTTGGGAGTTATGCAGACAGACTACTTGCCTTGATGCACTAACATTTACACAGCAACCCTGTAAGTCCAGCAAGATCAAATCCACACAATACTACTTATAGTCTCTGTATTTCTGCACCCCTACCCAAATGTAGAATATACCTGTGTGTGCAGGGTTTTCCAAGGATGCAGGTAAGCATACTCACAGTACTGAAATGTGTCCAGTTTTTCTGAGCAGCTTGTGCTAATGCCAACACTAAAAAAGCACAAACTGTGTAGAACTGAGTAAATGAATATTCACAGTATAGCAGTTCACAAACAATTCTTATTCCAAAGGAATACATCTCAATAACTAGCTTTGTATGGCAGTTAATTGTAACAGTTGAAAAGAAAGTACATCTTTCCATAGGTTCATAGGTTCATACTAGGCTATCTGCCCTGGGGCAATTATAAGCCTAGCCCGATTCTGTATGGCTTATGCCACCCCTTGATTTGAGTATACTGTGCCCTTTTTAAGGTTTAGTTTACTGTGCCTCTGTCTAATAGTGACACAGGAGTAATCCCTGGGACAAACCTACGATCCCCCATCCACTTATCGAGATTCTTCTTGAAGAGATTCAGTGAGGTGCTCTGCTTCACATGAACTGGAATTCTATTCCAGAGCGAAGGGAGCCTCTGGGTTATGAACCTGTCCCTCCAGCAAGTTCTATTTATTTCTGTGCTGAGGTTTAAGTCCCTCGAGCGTGTGGCTCTAAGGGATTTAGATTTACTGAGGTGGAGCATGTCCATTAATTCTGGATTTGACATAGCTTTGTATGTCAGGCATAGATCACCTCAAGTAGGCGGTATGCAACTGAGTAGAGCTGGAGTTTTTTAACCGAGCAGCATATGGCATCTGTTTGAGACCCTTGATCCTCTTGGTGAGATACTTTTGGGGTCTTTCTAATTGCTGCAGGTGTCGGGTAAGGTACATCCCAAAAAGGGGCATTGTATTCTATGATGGGCCTGATGAGGGATGAATAAAGGGGCACGACTACCTCTCTTGATCTAGATGTGAAACCCTTTGTGATGAGGTGGGCTATGTAGAAGGTCTTTCTAACCACTTTGGTAATGTGGTTTTCAAAGGAGAGATTGCTATCAACTTGGGTCCCCAGGTCCCTAATAACTTTCTCTGTACTTAATGGGTTTCCGCCTATGTGGTAATTTGTGGGCACATTGTTTTTGCCAAAGGGTATGACTATACATTTTTTGGCATTTAGCTTTAAACCTACGAACCTATGTTCATAGGTATCATGAATCTTGGGGTAGCATTTTCAGGTGTGAGTACATTTCTACACTGACAAGTGGGTTCTGGAAGCAGCAACATTAGGTCTGAGTACAAAATGTAAATCTCTGGCTACAGCCCCAGCTTCTGATATAAGAACTATACCAAACTTCTGTCTTAAACAATGATGTCCTCAGCAAACAAGGATGATCTCCATCTTGGAAAGCTGAAAGGGCCATGCCTACATGAGTCAGCAATTTATAGAACTGGGTTGCTATGACAGTGATTACTGCAATTACTACAGAGCAGGCTGCATGCAATTAGCAAATGGTGGCCACTAATTGGTGCAGAGACCATCACATGCTCATGTGCAAATTACTACAAAAGCAGGCTGCAATCTCTGCCAATAAACTCAGTCACTCAATTGCAGAGACTGACAGAGAGAGAGACAGAGAAAAGGAAAAATAAATATTACTAAATCATACAAAGGAAAGGTATGTCACACATATGTATTTACTGGCATGTAGTAGATGTTACTGAATAATAGTCTACATAATGTGAACCATTCATATGTGGCAGCAGTACTTCTTTATGCACAGATGTTCTGCTTAACTACTGCTATGGACAATACTGTGTGTACCTGTGGGCAGTGGGACATACCTGTGAAATGTGTAGCTCAGCATTAAATGTCAAAGATCTGATCCATGTTATCTGTGTTCTGTACAGTAGTGTTGCCAATGTCTGTTGGGGGGATTAGCACTGACATTATATAAACATGGGTGTGACAGAACAACACATGCATGATAGTCATATTAAAGTGTAGCTTAGCATTGACAAGTGCTGTAGCAGTCTAGTATGCTTGTCTAGCATATGTTGCCATATATACCCCCCCCCAATGTTAGTGTGTGTTCATATGTGACACCTGTTTGTGTTGCAGCAAGACCCAGCAGTCCAGCTGTGAGGTCCAGGGACTTACAACAGTGTGGACTTTGTGTGTGTATGCCACACACATATGGAGAAATATATATGTGTCATATATATTCACATCTGTATATGTGCATAGAGCAGGGGACATATTGCAACTGTTTGTGAACGGGGAGATATATATGTTGATGAAGGTTAGTATGCACATATTTGTATGTAGGTTTTAGTGTGTGACAAACAAGACAGCATACAGTGCTGGCATATGATGTGGTGGTTAAACACTGTGGGTGGTTGTTCAGTTTGCAATGTTGAAGCCAGTAAGGCCTGCTAAAGCTACATGGGCTGTGAACATGTTCAATGCATTTATCCCAAGACTGTGCGATTTTATTACATTACTGCAACCTTACATCCTTTTTTATAATTGATATTCTCACTATGAAAGGTGAAATGTATATGTGCCTACATATATATGTACATGTAGACCAATGGATGTGTATATGTGGGTCTACCTGAGATGGTCGACAAGCCATTTAATCGACTTTCGTTTGGTCAACAGTTCATTTGGTCGACAGGCAGATTTGCCCCCCTCCCCAATGTTGTGCGACCCTGGAGTTGATATATATATAGTTAGGGGGGTGTGGGGGGCGAAGCCCCCCACATAAAACTGCTTGTCGACCAAATGAACTGTCAAACAAATGAAAGTCGATCATATGGCCTGTCATATATATGCACATATATATATATATATATATATATATATATATATATATATATATATATATATATAGTTATATATACTCATACACACCTACATCTACTTGTTGCAATAGATTCTCTGCACTGTTGACTGACTGTGATGGTCAATATGTTTGTGAATACGTCAAAGATATGCATCTGTGGGATAGCTTAGTGGGAAACTGTTTATGTCATGGTATTATGGGTCCTTGCTTTGATCCTAGCAAAAGCTGTGTATTCTGTTGCTAGGCAGAACAAGTGCTATTGCATACAATGTGATTAAGTCCCTTGGTTATAACTAGGGTGTGTCATTGGAGGCTAAAGCACTACATCTATGATTATTGATTGGTACCGATGTTGAATGCAAATCCTGTGTGTACTGTAGTACTACTTGAAGCTCTGGGCCTGTACAGCAAAGTATGGTGTATGTCCACATTGCTTGCATCCACTGTTTTGTGTGGTCCCTGTATTCATCACAGATTACATTTCTCAAGATTAAGATTGTGTAAATACTGACACACAGTACTGTATAGTACACACTGAAAGCTTATCTGGGTTATCATACCTTTGCGTCCTGTAATTATGTGTGATGTGTGTGTGGGTATGTCTGTAACATGTCCTTTGACATATGTGTGGTAAAACATACAACTGCGTATCTAGCAACATTCATAGTGTATTACAGCAGTATGCGACCTACATTCCCAAATGTGCACATATTTTGGCCATGGGTTTGCCATTAACTAGTTGTGTGGTATAATAGTAATACATTTACTGGACCTTACACTGATTGTGATGGATGATATATTTCTTTACACATCAGCTTGATGTATATCTGCTGTGGCTAGGTGGTGCATCATGTTGCATACAGTGTGCCAGGTACTCTTGTATAGTCTTATATAGTGATTTTATTTTGTTGCTGTGCAGAACATGGTTCATTAGATAGAGAGTGAGCTAGGCACTTTCAAGCAGTTGTGGGGTGAACAGTGATAAGTGGCATTTACAGTATTTCACTCTCGGTTAGCTTATAGGTTGCTATATATGGCAGTTCAGTGATATCTGTACTGTATAATGTTAAATGTGCCATATGACTTGCTCAGACATATTTTTGTATTTATGTCTTCCAGGGATCATGGCCCATTACAGAAACCGCAGTTACAGTAGTGCTGAAGATGATATAATTACTAGCAGTATGATTCAGCACTACCATCTCATGTTCTCACAAACCAGCCAGGACCAGCAGGAGCATACTGTAATGTGGCAAGATGTTGTCTGCAGGGTCAATGAGGTAGGCCTGCATAACCGGACATATGAGCAGGTACGCCACTACTGCAATGATCTTCTCAGACATGTCCATCAGCATGCTGCTGATGTGCATAGACAACAGCTTGCAACAGGAGGTGGTGTTAATATCTATCCCCCACTCTCCAGAGTGGAGGAGCTTCTCCTGAGCCTGGTGGCACCTGCCCAACAACAACAGCAGCAGACATACACCATGATGGAGGTTGGAGCCACCCAGCAAGTACACATGGAGCATGCAGGTAACATGGTATATCTGTAGACTACTTGTACCTGTATTGGTAGATCATGAATATGTGAGATGTGGAGTGTGTCGTTCAAAGATGTGGAGCCTGTTGTTGTGCAATACTGATCATTTGGAACATAATCTGTAGCCCTGTGAATGTAAACTGTTGTACTGTAAAACTGCAAACACACAGTAGCAATGCCACAGTTGTGGCCACTGACAAACTGTCTCATCTCTATGTAGGTCCCTCTGGGGTGACATCAAGGCAGCGGACAGATGCTGGTGAGTGTGTTCCACATTTATTATTGTAAATAAAAAGTGCATATCATAGTTAAGGTGTAGGCCATGTACACATGTAACACACCTACCCATAATGCATGCTGTGCATGTTTGGTGTAAGAGCACACACATCTCACTAATGTGATTAGCTGCCTCAAACACATGCAATACCCAGACCATCTCAAACAAATGTGGCTAGGCTGTAGTGACCATTTGATAGATACAGTTGATACTCAACATGCAAATAACATACACATCTATGTCATACACAGAGCATTTTAACATGCTACACATAAAGGATTCCCAAACCCTCTGTAAAGACACACTCCAGTATCCAAAATCTCATCCACACATTACATATAATATACCTGAGGGTTAGAGGCCTATCATGGGGCATTTAAACACTCTGCAACACACTACACATTCATGTCAGGGAATGCTCCTTATTGGCCTCCTTACAAACTCATGTAACAACTGGTTGTGAAATTATGAATTTAGCCAAGGTAGTACAGTTCCAGCACAGCATGATTAGTGCTGGTTTGGGAAACATTTGTAGCCTTGGGTGACCACCTGATGCTTCATGATGATGGCCTATGGTACTATACCCCATCCAGTTATTGTAACCACAGTACTACACATAGCTTTCATTGTTATACACCTTAAAGTTGCATGTGTGCACACATATACACCTCTAAACAGTATGCATACCAATCACCATTTGCACAACTGACACATATATGTCTTGTGATGCTATTGAGTGGTTAGGTCATATGACACACACACTGGGTATGTGTAGTGTTTAAATATGCAGTTGTGTTTTAGCATGCCATGTCATGAATGAGACTGGCATGTCCACAATATGATCTACGCTCACCATAAGTACCGTATATTGGGTATGTGGCTGAATGGTATTTCATCAATTATCCATGCACCACTGATGATGCTGTGTGAATACTCATCATGCATGTGCTAAAAATGTGTCCACAATTATTTGCTAAAGACACAGAGGCTGTAATCAGCATTGGATACCTATCTGACACACAGATACACATCCAGCAATGGTATGTACACCTGTGAGTTATGGTGCACAGTACATTACAGGGTTATGAATACCTGCACAGCAATGTTGTGTCCATGTATACATGGGAGGGACATCACCTAATAACAAAACACATGCATCAAAGTGATGTATACTGTTAGTAACAAGGACTGACTACACTTGCACTGCATGTTGTTGAGCAACACATGTCCTGCATGCTGACATGTGTGATATGACTGTTTTGCTTGTGATACTGTACCCCACCATCACCTGCTATTGTGTATGTTCTGTGATTGCTGGTGTTGTGTGTGTCTGCTTTAGGGAGGAGTGTATTTTTGTGTGTGTGCATGTGTGCATGTGCGCATGTGTGCATGTGTGCATGTGTGCTTGTGTGCATGTGCGCATGTGTGCATGTATGCATATGTGCATGTGCGCATGTGGTCTGAAGTCATGTTCAGGTCTTAAAGTGTGTTTCCTGTTTTCCTCTCACAGGTGCAGAGGTGGGGCTGGTTCAGTATAGCAGGGAACCTGATATCACTGAGGCAGACAGTGATAATGAGGATAGGTGTGTTGAGGCACTGGCAGGTTTGTCAGGGTCTGTTGTTGGGCCACCAATTGACAGTACACAAGTCTCCACCCCATCCATGCACACAGTCAGACTGCCTGTACATCCATCATCACCATTGCCCTTAGCTGAGGGACAGTGTACGGTTGGCACTAGTCAGGACAGTGTGATATCTATGGCACATGTATCAAGACACAGCAGCCATAGCCAGATGTCTGGAATGGTATAACATAGGCAGATGCCCAGGGGTTCTTGTCAGAGCACTGCTGGTCATCATGTCCCTGGCAGACGTGCCACACCTCTTTCTACTATACACATGTTCCAGGCTGTCATGGAGGCACAGACACAAATGGAGCAGTACACCAGACAGGGGCTAAGGGCACAGAGGGCTCATAACACCTCTGTAAATTACAGTATCTGTGACCTAGCAGGTGCCATACGTAACTACACTAAAGTCATTGATAGACGTTGGGGTGAGACATTGGATGTCCTCCACAATGTCATGTCCATGTGTCAGGACAAGTGCGGGACAATTGAGACATCAACGTGGATGTATGCCAGGAGCATCAGCAGCTGGAGGTCGCCGTGGACGTCCAGCAAGTCACAGCCACTCCTGTAGGGCCAGTACCAGCCCCAGCAATGTTGGGGAGGGCTGTCCATAGACCGTCCTAGCAGACCACATGCACATGGCTCTGGCCAGTCCCAGCAGGGTCCTGGATCCAGGGGACATATGTCAACCTCTTCGGATAGTACCCAGTCTGGATAAGTACCTGATACTGTCTGTAGCACCCCTGCCAGGCACAGGTTCCGTATCCGTGGCCAGAAATGGTGATCTGTAAAGCCTGCCAGGTACAGTCTGTAGCTGTCTCACAAATCCCCGTATATGGCAGCCACATGGTGGAACAGTGTGCATGCAGACACACACATAAACCAGAAACCTAGGGCAAACACATACCCGCACACATTACATCAACATTGGCCCATACATGGCCCTCACACACACACACTCACACACACATGTCGATTGTATGGCTCAGTGTAGGCCTCTGGCAAACCAACAACACACCCTGTGCATATGATGAAACCTGTGTCACCTCCTGTCATCTGTAACATTGATGCAGGAACAGGGTAACATGGTGCTGATGCACAGGGTGACTTTAATAAAGTACAGCAATGGTTGGATGTGTAGCATGTTGTCAGCAGTAAAGTGTAATGATATCCTTGAAGGTGTAGCTGAGTAGGCATGATGCATTAAAGCTGTAATTAGCAATGTTGTATTGTTTTCACCAGTGTTTATTCCAATTGTGTTTTGTTTGCCCATGTGCCACTTGGCTGATGTGTGTAGTTGTGTTAGCACGCATTATACAGTGGACAGTAAGTGTGGGGTGTGTGCAACACAGGTTTGCAAGTGTCCATTTGTAAACATGGTGGAGGTGCACCGTCTGCATATACATGCATATTGGACACATGGGCAGGGTGACATGCCCTGTATTGGCCAGTGTCAGCACTCCACAATTTCTGTTGGTGGCCAGTATGCATTGTACTACACACATTTTGGAACTTGAGTACGCATGTGTGTGTATGACATGGGTTGACACTGTGCTGTGGGTGATGTTGCTATCTGTCATTGGTTTACATTACTAAGGTTAACACTGTCCCAGCTGCATAATCCTTTAGTAATGCACACTGTTTACCTACAGGGTTGCATGGACCATGCTATCACAAACACAAGAAATTCTCACTTATACAGTAAAAGTGCATTAGTCTCATGGACCCCTGCCATAAACTAAATATATAATAGCAGGTGTGAAGTTGTACCAAAAAAGAGTTACATACCAAGAAGGGATAACCTCTCTGGTCAGTATCATTGGAAAAATACAATCCCTCAATAAACATACAAGGCAAGCTTCAAAATGCAAAATGGCAAGGATTCCAATGACAACACTAAAGCTTTCTTTAGTGTTGTGTATAATCTACAGGGGAAATCTCAGATCGTGTTACAGTTAATGTAAATGGTCACAAAGTACACTTATCTGACTGATATTACCAATTTTTTGTCAGACAGTTTGAATGCAGATTTCACCACCCTGTCGTTACACAAGGGCCACATTTCCAGACCTGAAGAATGTAAAACCTGATGATTCACAGACACTCTAGTTAAAACATCTCTTTACCAAAGTCCAAACCACAGTGGCAATGGTACTGGACAGTGTCCCTGGCTGTGTCGTACAGAAGCTGACATATGAAGTCACCACTCACCTAAACACTCTGTCCAGATTCAGCCTCTATACAGGTTACATACTTGTGGAATGACGCACAGTAATGGTGTTCACAGTCCACAAGGGCTGAGCTACGTCTTCTTCTTCTCCTTTCGGATGCTCCTATTAGGGGTTGCCACAGTAGATCATCTGTTTCCATTTCTTCCTGCCCTCTGCATCTTGCGCTGTCACACCATACACCTGCATGTCCTCTCTCACCACAACCATAAACCTCATCTTAGGCATTCCTTTTTTCCTGTTACGTGGCGGGTTCATCCTTAGCATCTATTGCACATGTACAAACCAACTTAATCCTGCCTGTCTGGCTTGGTCTACTAACCTTCAAACCTGGGCTGACCCTCTAATATACTTATTCCTAAACCTGTCCACCCTTGTCACACCCAGTGCAAATGTTAACTTACATTGATTAATGGTAGAACTACAACAGATCCTGGAAAAGTACAGTTTTGTACCTACCATAAACGTAGATGTTCGAGTGCTAATACAGCTGCAGTCATAACAGATGGGTTTTCCTGCCATCAGGCGGGTCCTCGGTGGGCCGAATTCCAAAGTCTAGGTCCGGCGTCGGATGTCGTCACTTCTTCCCTGACGTCAGTGCGACAGGGGTATAAAAGAACCAGCCTACGCCATTTTCTTCAGTTTTTCTTGCCCCAGATGTCAGGTGCCCCCAGAAGGAAGGCAATACATACATTTATGTAATAATGCAATGCAGTATAATCAAAAAACAGTAGTTGCAAGCAAATACACCATAAAGGTATACCCCAATCAGGTTGTATGAGGAAGAGTTAGCCATACGGCCTGTCCCAGAGGGGAAGGAGGGAGGGAAACCTGGACTGCAGCTGTGTTAGCACTCGAACATCTACATTTATGGTAGGTACAAAACTGTACTATGTTCATCATGCATACAGCTGCAGTCATAACAGATGGGTAGAATACCAAAGCTAAAAAAGGGGTGGTAGGCACTAGGTGGAACTAGGAGGAGCCAGGATGCCCTGCAAGACTGCAGTGGCAAAGCCTGCTCTAGATTTGGAGTATAATGGTAGGTGATAGTGCTTGGAAAAAGTATGTACAGAACTCCAAGTGGCAGCTTCCAAAATATCTTTGGTAGGAACCCCCCTGAGGAAAGCTGCAGAGGTAGCTGTGGCCCTTGTGGAGTGAGACCTGATGCCTGCAGGTACAGTTTTACCATGAAAAGAGTAACAAAAGCGTATGCAGTGGGCTATCCATTTTGAGATTGTCTGTTTGGAAATAGGCTTCCCCTGAGCTCCTGTAGCATAGGACACAAAGAGTTGTTCTGATTTTCTGAAAGGCTTTGTTCTGTCAAAATAATAACGTAGCTGTCTGTGAATGTCCAAGGAATGTAGTAGTCTCTCCCCTTTGTTTTGAGGATTGGGGTAAAAGGTAGGTAAGTGGATAGCCTGATTCAAGGCTACCCTGGATACTACCTTTGGCATAATGGAAGGATTGGTTCGCAAGGACACTCTGTCCTGATGGAAAATGATGAAAGGCTGCACAGCCATGAGGGCTTGTAGTTCCGAAACCCTGTGAGCTGAGGTGATAGCCAGCAGGAAGTCTGTTTTCCAGGACAAATATTGCAGTTCTGTTGAGGCAGCTGGCTCAAAGGGAGGCAAAGTCAGTTTTTCTAGAATGAAATTGAGGTCCCAAGCAGGTACTGGTTGTTTCCTTGGGGGTTTTATATTCTTAGCCCTTCTGAGGAACTGTCTTAAGAGGGGGTGAGAGAATAAAGGAGGATCAGTGTTGTATTGAGCAGAAATGGCTGAGGCATGGATTTTGATGGAGGAGAATGAAAGTCCTCTGTTTAGCATCTCAGCTAGGTACTGTAATATTTGTGGTAAATTCAGTATTCCAGGGTTCTGGCCCTTTTTCTCATTCCAAGCACAAAACTGTTTCCATTTTGCGGAGTAGGCTTTTCTAGTAGAAGGTCTTCTTGCTTCCAAAATGACATCCTGCACCTCCTTGGAGAGTAGGGTCTGTTGTGATTTTAAGGAATCTTCCATGCGGCTAGATTGAGTGTTTTCAGCTGACTGTGAAGAGTTTTGAAGTTGTGCTGAGTCTGTAGAAGAGGCATTAGAGGCAGGATCCATGGTGGGGAATGCGTAAGGCTCCTCAGGAGTGGGTACCAGTGTTGTCTTGGCCAGTCTGGCGCAATGAGAATCATCTTTGTTCTGTCTGATCTGGTTTTTAATAGAACTTTGGGCAGCAGAGGAAGAGGTGGAAAGGCATAAACTGTCATTGTTGTCCAACTGAAAGAGAGTGCATCCACTTTCCAGGCCTGTGGATGAAAGGTCCTTGAGCAGAATTTTGCCAATTGGTGATTTCTGTGGGAGGCAAAGAGATCTATGTCTGGCCTTCCCCATGCTTGAATTATCTTTGAAAAAACTTGAGGATGCAACTTCCATTCGTGTGGATCTGTCATATTTCCGCTTAGGTTGTCTGCCAGCATGTTTTCCTTGCCTGGCAGGAACTGTGCTTGAAGCTCGATTTGCAATTCCAGAGTCAAGTTCCAAAGAGACATGGCTAGCCTGCATAGGGGGTATGAATGGGTTCCTCCCTGTTTGTTTATGTACCGCATTACTGTGGTGTTGTCTGTCCTTATCAATAGCTGGTCTGGATGCAGCAGGTCTTTGAAAGCTGTAATAGCATTTATTACTGCTAGCATTTCCTTTTGATTGATGTGTAGGTGCTTTTCTTTTTGGGACCATTTGCCCTGAATGCACCGATCTGTCATGTGTGCCCCCCAGGCGTAATCCGAGGCGTCTGTTGTGATGACTTGATTTGCTTGAGGCTTGCAGAATGGTAGACCTGTGTTTCTTTGGCATGCTTGAGCCCACCACAGAAATTCCTTTTGAAGACATGGAATCAGTGGTATTGTTTCCAAACTATGGCTGTGTTGAGACCATAGGTTTTTTAGGTACCATTGAAGTTTCCTCATATGCAGCTTTGCACATGGGATTAGTAGGATGCAAGATGTCATGAATCCCCGAGCCTGCAGGATTTTCCTTGCAGTCAGCCTGGTGAAAGTTGCCAGTTTTCTGAAGTATTGAGTTAGTTGCCCTTGTTTCTCTGGTGTGAGGTAGGCCATCTGGGTGTTTGTATCCAAGCTGGCACCCAGGAAAATTATTGTTTGAAAGGGTATTAGTCTTGACTTCTTTTTGTTGACTGTGTGTCCCAGAGATTTCAACAACATTATTACAAACGCCAGGTGTTTCAGAAGTATGTGCTTGCTGTCTGCTTGGATCAGGCAGTCGTAGAGATATGGGTATATTTGTATCCCCTGAAGTCTGCAGAAGGCAATTACTGATGCCAGGCATTTCATGAGCATTCTGGGCGCAGTAGATAAGCCAAAGGGCAATGCAGAGAATTGATAATGGATTGAACCTGCAAGAAATCTGAGGTATCTTCTGCAATCTTGTCTGATTGGGACATGCAGGTATGCCTCCTTGAAGTCCAATGTTACCAGCCAAAACTCCTTGCCCAGCATGGGAAGAAGCTGCTGTAATGTGAGCATCTTGAATTTTGGCACGAGTAAAAATGTGTTTAGGATGGATAGGTCCAAAATAGGTCTCCAGTCTTTTCCCTTTCTTGGTACCAGGAATAGTCTGGAATAAAAACCTTGACCCTGTTCTTGTGCAGGTACCTCTTGAATAGCTTTCATGTCCATGAGATCTGAAATTTGTTTTTGTGCCTCTGCCCTTTGATTGTGTGGCAGGTTTGGCATGCCTCTCATTTTTGGAAGGGTGTGAAAGTGGAATCTGTAGCCTCTGTCTATAATGTCCAGGATCCATTTGTCTTTTGTGACAATATGCCAATTTTTCGAAAATAATGCCAGTTTTCCGCCTAAAGGTGCTGCCATTTGAGCCCTGCTTGGCATGCAAAGGGAAAGTCATTGGTTCTGCTTTCTGAATGGCTGTGAACTATCCTCACCACCTCTTTGTGTAGGTGCTTGCCATTGTCTGCCTCTAAATGATCCTTGAGATTGCCCTCTACCCCTCGTGCGCCTGTATCTACCTCTTTGAGGTCTGTCCGTGGCTGGAAAGGACCAATTTTTGGAAGGCCAATTTCTACTGAAACGTGGAGGTTGTACCTGTAGGAAATCTTTCACTGTTTGCATTGATTTTGCCTTTTCCTCCATTTTCTTTAATACCTCCTCAGCTTTAACACCAAACAATACATCTTTTTGCAGAGGTGCATCCAGTAATTTAGCTTTAACATGATCTGGTAAGGTTTGCTCTTTGAGCCAAGCATGTCTACGTATGACTGATCCTGTAACAGCAGCTCTACATGAGGCCTCTAAAGCATCAAAACCACATTGCAAGGTATGTTTACCCACTTGTTCTGCACTATGTAACAAATCCTGCAACTCCTTCAAGTCTGGTTGTTCAGGTTGTTACATTTTGCTTTTCAACTGTGATAACAGAAACTGTTGGTACTTTAACATATGGAACTGACAGTTTAATGCCCTCATGGTTAAGGTGGCCGAGGTGTATACCTTCTTCCCCCACCTTTCTAAAGCTCTGGAATCTCTCTCTGAAGGTAATGGATTTTTAGCAGTGGAGGCCTTAATTCCCTTGGGACCCTGTGAAATGGTTTCTGGGTCAGCCGCATGGCTTTTGAATAGAAACTGGTGTGAATCAGGAACCTGGTAGTACCTGTCAGGCTTGACTGGAGCTGGAGGTAAAGAATCTGGGTTAAGGCAGGCCTCCGAATACACATCATCTAGTATGTCTAAGACAGGAGGTATAGCCAGAGGCCTGTGCTGAGGGAGCAAGAGGAAATCCCTAAGCCTTTTCTTGGAGTCTGAGTACTCTTGGCCTTCCTAGTGGAAGTGTTCCCTCAAGGTATGTAAGGTTTCCCCAAAAGAGTAATCCTCAGGGGGGGAGACAGAGGGAATGGACTCCTCTGCATCAGAATCTTCAAAAGGGGAGTAAGAATGTTCCTGGTCTTCAGAATGTTCTGAAATAATGGAGGCCTGGTCCGAGGAAGGGGATTCTTCCTCTACTCTGGGCCTTTTGCCGGGGAGGGTTGAGAACCCCTGATAAGAGTAATCAAATCCTCAGCCATTTTGAGCATCTGCTTTTTAGGCATGGGGCCTTGAGAGGGGCCCTGTGGAGCTTGTCTTTTAGTATGCATGGCTGCTTTAGACTTAGTGAAAGCCTTGATGGAAAAAGAAGAGGAAGGCCTGAAGACACCTTGAGAGGTGGCAGGCCTGTCTAAACTCTGAGTTTCACCACCAAGAGTGGCTTCGGTATCTGTAGTCGGGGTGTGGGCCTAAGAGCCTGCGACCTCGGGCACTGAAGACACCACCAAAGAAGTGTCATCAGTAGTCAGGGGCTGCGTAGGTGCCTCGCTGAGAACCGGACCACCTGTAGTCGGCTTTGTCGTGGTGTCGCTAGAAGTCGCGGACCTCGTATGTCGGTCCTTATCTTTGCGTCATTTACTTAAAACTGGAGTCGGAGTATCCGACGACATAATGTAATTAAACTTTTTGCCAAAATAGTGTTGGGCGAACTCCGCCCGACGCTTAATAGTGCGTCTGTTGAATGTAGCACAAAAACGACAGGCCGAGACGTCGTGGTCTGGGCCTAAGCAAGGAATGCAGAGAGAATGAAAATCCTTATGCGGTATTTGCTTCCCACATGAAATGCAATTATTAACTTTGTCTGACATCGGTCTGAGGCAAGAAAAGTTTCCCCAATGGGGTACTTAGCTTTCAAGAAGACTTCGGTTGAAAAATATTCGTAATCACAGGAGCTGGTCGACCGGCACTTGTGAACTGCTTCTGCTTCGGGCACCACGCGGCAAGAAAGACTGAAGAAAATGTCGTCGGCTGGTTCTTTTATACCTCTGTCGCACTGACGTCAGGGAAGAAGCGACGACATCCGACACCGGACCTAGACTTTGGAATTCGGCCGGCCGAGGACCCGCCTGACAGCAGGAAAACCCATCTGTTATGACTGCAGCTGTATGCACGATGAACATCTCTCACCCTGTAAGTCAGACAAATGTTATCGGGAAGGCTATGGAGCACAGCATTATGGAACTCATTAACAGAGACATTAAGAACCTGCAAACACTGCACCATACACACTTGGGTTCTCTAAAGGCCAGATCATGGCTCCTATACCTAGTAGACTTCAAGCCAGTTATCAAGGCTATAGGTGAAGGAGGGGAGGTCCACACAGCCAAGCTATAGCTCACCAGCTATTCATACCCATCCCACATTCTGGTATTATACATATCCTCAACACACTGATGATAAAGGATTGTCAGATGATGGATTGACAACTGACACACAGCTGTAGGACACACAGTAACATTTGCAGCCTCCATGTACAATTCTATGCCAGTAACAAGTGGTATTCACCTGCACTCAGTCCTGGGACCACTCCTGTTTGGAATATAGCTTTCTTAGGTACAAGCAAACACAGTAGGGATATGTCTGCTACTGTGGGCTATACTTTATTCTCCAGATGACACACACATCCACCAAAAGGGTATCATATAGACAGATACCTGGTGTCAAACTCATGCTGTAAAGCTATAAGCCAAAGAAAGCATAGTTACCCCCTTTTAGAAAACAAAGTATCCCCAGAGTACAACATAGGTAGTAGCCCCCAAAATGTGGAACAGGTACTAATGTATACATAGAGCCATGTGTTAAGTCATCTCTATTTTGATAATCACATTACCAAAGGGTTTTGGAAATCCCTCTGTGGAGCACATAAGCAACAAAGGGTTTGCATGCAGATCCACAGAAGTTGTTGCACACCTATAATGATTAGTCATCTTTGCCAGACTTTGCTTGCTTTGGAACAGGATTCAAATATACCTCAAGCATAAACCCTCACTCACACTCTTCAATAGAAACTGTGATGAGTGGATGTGAAACAGAAGACATAGCCCAGGGAATCACTGCAGTGGCTAAGCTTGTCACTAGCATACAGAAGTGACCTAAGGTCTGGAAAGTGCCAGCATTCTCTGGCAAAGATAACAGATGCATTCATGGAGAAAGTAGAGTACCCACCTATGAAATAATTGAGGTCACATGTACGTATATGGCTTTGCCCCACAGCTACCTTACATGTGTAATGCACATACAATTGTCATTGTGATATGTCATACACTAGAAAAATCAAAACCCACTCTACATTGACCAATGGTGTTACATACTCTTCCACACAGTCAGCAAGTGCAAGATTCGAACTCCTTCCTAAGTATATTATGATAATGCAGCAGTATGCATTTAAACAACACGTTAAACACATTACTGACATTTCATCTTTCCACAGGTATATTTGCAGGATGGTGACATCATCAGACTTGTCAAAGATGAGTATACCACTTTTAAGGGGTGTGAGTATTCTTCAAAAATATTGCTCTTCCCCAGGGAGACACACACACACAGTTAGAAAGTGGAGGATTCAAACCACTACATAGCTACATTATGATATTAGAGCAATTAGCATTTACATGACACGCTATACACATTACTGGGAGCTCTCTTTTCCACAGCTATATTTGTAGGATGGTGATATCATGAGACTTGACAAAGATGAGTATACCACTTTTAAGGGGTGTGAGTAGTCTCCAAAAAGTTGATTTGCCCCAGGAAGACACACACACTCACAACTGGCAAATACAGGATTCAAACTCCTACTTAACTACATTATGATACTACAGGAGTACACATTTACACGACATGCTATACACATTACCAGAATTGCTCCTTTCCACAGGTATATTTGTAGGATGGTGACATCATCAGACTTGACAAAGATGAGTATACCACTTTTAAGGGGGGTGAGTAGTCTCCAAAAAGGTTGCTTCTCCCCAGGGAGAAACACACACAGTTGGCAAATGCAGGATTCAAACCCCTACCTAGCTACATTATGATAATGCAACAGTACACATTTTCACATCACACTATATACATTACTAGGATTGCTCCTTTCCACAGTATATTTGTAGGACGGTGACATCATCAGACTTGACAAAGATGAGTATACCACTTTTAAGGGGTGTGAGTAGTCTCCAAAAAGGTTGCTCTCTCCCCAGGGAGAGACAGACACACACACACACACACACACACACACACACACACACACACACACACACACACACACACACACACACACACACACACACACACACACAGTTGGCAAGTGCAGGGTTCTTAATCCAAACTAAGTAAGTCTTTAAATTTCAGCAAGCAATATGGAGTTACAGGGTGCAATACAGACATTACTTGCTGACAGTTTGCCCAAATTTTTTTTTTCACATTTGCTAACCTCAGCAGGCTTATCATACTAGGTGTATTGTGAGTGTATTGTATGCATAGGCCATGACCATATCATATATGGGTTGATGCACCACATGCTGGCACACGCATGGTCAAACCGGTGGCTAAGCTCTGTCAACCCAATACTGGGCAATACAGTCAAGAGGAGTAGGGTCATACAACCACAACACCAACTGTCTCACATAGACCTACAATATAAGCACCCGCAAAGCACACACATAAATACACATTACCATATTCAGAGAATACAAATATTAATCTGAAAAAGATAGGGTGTCCTCCTAAGCAGACAAGCAAGCAACATGCACCTCCAAGCACATGCCAGAAAAAGTACAGTTTTGTACCTACCATAAATGTAGATGTTCGAGTGCTAATACAGCTGCAGTCATAACAGATGGGTTATCCTGCCATCAGGCGGGTCCTCGGTCGGCCGAATTCCAAAGTCTAGGTCCGGCGTCGGATGTCTTCGCTTCTTTCCTGACGTCAGTGCGGCAGGGGTATAAAAGAACCAGCCAACTCCATTTTCTTCAGTTTTTCTTGCCCCAGATATCAGGTGCCCCCAGAAGGAAGGCAAAACATAAATTTATGTAATAATGAAATGCAATATAATCAAATAACAGTAGTTGCAAGCAAATACACCATAAAAGAATACCCCAATCAGGTTGTATGAGGAGGTGTCAGCCATTAGGCTTGTCCCAAGAGAGGAAGGAGGGAGGGAAACCTGGACTGCAGCTGTATTAGCACTCGAACATCTACATTTATGGTAGGTACAAAACTGTACTATGTTCATCGTGCATACAGCTGCAGTCATAACAGATGGGTAGAATCCCAAAGCTAAAAAAGGGGTGGTAGGCAATAAGTGGAACTAAGAGGAGCAAGGATGCCCTGCAAGATTGCAGTGGCAAAGCCCGCTCTAGATTTGGAGTATAATGGTAGGTGATAGTGCTTGGAGAAAGTATGTACAGAACTCCAAGTGGCTGCTTCCAAAATATCTTTGGTAGGAACCCCCCTGAGGAAAGCTGCAGAGGTAGCTGTGGCCCTTGTGGAGTGAGATCTGATGCCTGTAGGTACAGTTTTACCATGAAAAGAATAACACAAGCGTATGCAGTGGGCTATCCATTTTGAGATTGTCTGTTTGGAAATAGCCTTCCCTTGAGCACCTGTAGCATAGGACACAAAGAGTTGCTCTGATTTTCTAAATGGCTTTATTCTGTCCAAATAATAACGAAGCTGTCTGTGAATGTCCAAGGAATGTAGTAGCCTCTCCCCTTTGTTTTGTGGATTAGGGTAAAAGGTAGGTAAGTGGATAGCCTGATTCAAGGCTACCCTGGATACTACCTTTGGCATAAAGGAAGGATTAGTTCGTAAAGAAACTCTGTCCTGATGGAAAATGATGAAAGGCTGCACAGCCATGAGGGCTTGTAGTTCCGAAAGCCTGCGTGGTGAGGTGATAGCCAGAAGGAAGGCTGTTTTCCCTGACAAATATTGCAGTTCTGTTGTAGCAGCTGACTCAAATGGAGGCAGGGTCAGTTTTTCTAGAATGAAATTGAGGTCCCAAGCAGGTACTGGTTGCTTCCTTGGGGGATTTATATTCTTAACCCCTCTGAGGAACTGTCGTAAGAGTGGGTGAGAGAATAAAGGAGGATCAGTGTTGTATTGAGCAGAAATGGCTGAGGCATGGATTTTGATGGAGGAGAATGAAAGTCCACTGCTTAGCATCTCAGCTAGGTACTGTAAAGTTTGAGGTAAATTCAGTATTCCAGGATTCTGACCCTTTTTCTGATTCCAAGCACAAAACCATTTCCATTTTGCGGAGTAGGCTTTTCTAGTAGAAGGCCTTCTGGCCTCCAAAATGACATCCTGCACCTCCTTGGAGAGTAGGGTCTGTTGTGAATTTAAGGAATCCTCCATGCAGCTAGATTGAGTGTTTTCAGCTGACTGTGAAGAGTTTTGAAGTTGTGCTGTGTCAACAGAAGAGGCATTAGAGGCAGGATCCATGGTGGGGAATGCGTCAGGCTCCTCAGGAGTGGATACCAGTGTTGTCTTGGCCAGTCTGGAGCAATGAAAATCATCTTTGGTCTGTCTGCTCTGGCTTTTAATAGAACTTTCGGCAGCAGAGGAAGAGGTGGAAAGGCATAAACTGTCATTGTTGTCCAACTGAACGAGAGTGCGTCCACTTTCCAGGCCTGTGGATGATAGGTCCTTGAGCAGAATTTTGTCAATTGGTAATTTCTGTGGGTAGCAAAGAGGTCTATGTCTGGCCTTCCCCATGCTTGAATTATCTTTGTAAAAACTTGAGGATGCAACTTCCATTCGTGTGGATCTGTCATATTTCTACTTAAGTTGTCTGCCAGCGTGTTTTCCTTGCCTGGCAGGAATTGTGCTTGAAGTTGGATTTGTAATTCCAGAGCCATGTTCCAAAGAGACATGGCTAGCCTGCACAGGAGATATGAATGGGTTCCTCCCTGTTTGTTTATGTACCACATCACTGTGGTGTTGTCTGTCCTTATCAATAGCTGACCTGGATGCAGTAGGTGTTTGAAAGCGATAATAGCATTTTTTACTGCTAGCATTTCCTTTTGATTGATGTGTAGGTGCGTTTCTTTTTGGGACCATTTGCCCTGAATGCACTGATCTGTCATGTGTGCCCCCCAGGCGTAGTCCGAGGCATCTGTTGTGATGATTTGATTTGCTTGAGGCAAGCAGAATGGGAGACCTATGTTTCTTTGGCATGCTTGAGCCCACCACAGAAATTCCTTTTGGAGGCATGGAATCAGTGGTATAATTGTTTCCAAGCTGTGGCTGTGTTGAGACCATACGTTTTATAGGTACCATTGAAGTTTCCTCATATGCAGCTTTGCACATGGGATTAGCAGGATGCAAGATGCCATGAATCCCAGAGGCTGCAGGATTTTCCTTGCAGTCAGCCTGGTGAAGGTTGCCAGATTTCTGAAGTATTGAGTTAGTTGCCCTTGTTTCTCTGGCGTGAGGTAGGCCATCTGGGTGTTTGTATTCAAGCTGGCACCCAGGAAAATTATTGTTTGAGAGGGTATTAGTCTTGATTTCTTTTTGTTGACTGTGTATCCCAGAGAGTTCAACAACTTTATTACAAACGCCAGCTGTTTTAGAAGTATGTGTTTGCTGTCCGCTTGGATCAGGCAGTCGTCCAAATATGGGTATATTTGTATCCCTTGAAGTCTACAGAAGGCAATTACTGATGCTAGGCATTTCGTGAACACTCTGGGCACAGTAGATAAGCCAATGGGCAATGCAGAGAATTGGTAATGGGTTGAACCTGCAAGAAATCTTGAGGTATCTTCTGCAGTCTTGTCTGATAGGGACATGCAGGTATGTCTCCTTGAGGTCCAGTGTTACCAGCCAAGACTCCTTGCCCAGCATGGGAAGAAGCTGCTGTAATGTGAGCATCTTGAATTTTGGCACGAGTAAATATGTGTTTAGGATGGATAGGTCCAAAATAGGTCTCCAATCTTTGTCCTTCCTTGGTACCAGGAATAGTCTGGAATAAAAACCTTGACCCTGTTCTTGTGCAGGTACGTCTTGAATAGCTTTCATGTCCATGAGAGCTGAAATTTGTTTTTGTGCCTCTGCCCTTTGATTGTGTGGCAGGTTTGGCATGCCTCTCATTTTTGGAAGGGTGTGAAAGTGGAATCTGTAGCCTCTGTCTATAATGTCCAGGATCCATTTGTCTTTTGTGACAATATGCCAATTTTTCAAAAATAATGCCAGTTTTCCACCTAAAGATGCTGCCATTAGAGCTTTGCTTGGCATGCAAAGGGGAAAGTCATTGGTTCTGCTTTCTGAATGGCTGTGATCTATCCTCTCCACCTCTTGGTGTAGGTGCTTGCCATTGTCTGCCTCTAAATGATCCTTGAGATTGCCCTCTACCCCTCGGGCACCTGTATCTACCTCTTTGAGGTCTGTCCGTGGCTGGAAAGGACCAATTTTTTGTAGGCCAATTTCTACTGAAACGTGGAGGTTGTACCTGTAGGAAATCTTTCACTGTTTGCATTGATTTTGCCTTTTCCTCCATTTTCTTTAATACCTCCTCAGCTTTAGCACCAAACAATACATCTTTTTGAAGAGGTGCATCTAGTAATTTAGCTTTGACATGATCTGGTAAGGTTTGCTCTTTGAGCCAAGCATGTCTACATATGACTCATCCTGTAACAGCAGCTCTACATGAGGCCTCTTAAGCATCAAAACCACATTGCAAGGTATGTTTACCCACTTGTTCTGCACTATGCAACAAATCCTGCAACTCCTTCAAGTCTGGTTGTTCAGGTTGCGACATTTTGCTTTTCAACTGAGATAACAAAAACTGTTGATACTTTAACATATGGAACTGACACTTTAATGCCCTCATGGTTAAAGTGGCCGAGGTGTATACCTTTTTCCCCCACCTTTCTAAAGCTCTGGAATCTCTCTCTGAAGGTAATGGATTTTTGGCAGTGGAGGCCTTAATTCCCTTGGGACCCTGTGAAATAGTTTCTGGGTCAGCTGCATGGCTTTTGTATAGGAATTGGTGTGAATCAGGAACCCGGTAATACCTGTCAGGCTTGACTGGAGCTGGAGGTAAAGAATCTGGGTTAAGGCTGGCCTCTGAATACACATCATCTAGTATGTCTAAGACAGGAGGGATAGCCAGAGGCCTGTGCTGAGGGAGCACGAGGAAATCCCTGTGCCTTTTCTTGGAGTCTGAGTAATCTTGGCCTTCCCAGTGGAAGTGTTCCCTCAAGGTATGCAAGGTTTCCCCAAAAAAGTAGTCCTCAGGGGGGGAGACAGAGGGAATGGACTCCTCTGCATCAGAATCTTCAAAAGGGGAGTATGAATGTTCCTGGTCTTCAGAATGTTCTGAAGTAATGGAGGCCTGGTCCGAGGATGGGTATTCTTCCTCCACTCTGGGCCTTTTGTCTGAGGGAGGTTGAGAACCCCTAATAAGAGTAATCAAATCCTCAGCCATTTTGAGCATCTGTTTTTTAGGCATGGGGCCTTGAGAGGGGCCCTGTGGAGCTTGTCTTTTAGTATGCATGGCTGCTTTAGATTTAGTGAAAGCCTTAATGGAAAAAGAAGAAGAAGGCCTGAAGACACCTTGAGAGGTGGCAGGCCTGTCTAAACTCTGAGTTTCCCCGCCAAGAGTGGCGTCGGTATCTGTAATCGTGGTGTGGGCCGAGGAGCCTGCAACCTCGGGCACAGAAGACACCGCTAAGGAAGTGTCATCAGTAGTCAGGGGCTGCATAAGAGCCTCGCTGAGAACCGGAGCACCTGTAGTCGGCTTTAGCGTGGTGTCGGTAGAAGTCGTGGACCTCGTATGTCGGGCCTTATCTTTGCGTCTTTTACTCAAAACTGGAGTCGGAGTATCTGACGACATAATGTAATTAAACTTTTTGCCAAAATAGTGTTGGGCGAACTCCGCCCGACGCTTAATAGTGCGTTTGTTGAAAGTAGCACAAAAACGACAGGCCGAGACGTCGTGGTCTGAGCCTAAGCAAGGAATGCAGAGGGAATGGAAATCCTTATGCGGTATTTGCTTCCCACATGAAATGCAATTATTAACTTTGTCTGACATCGGTCTGAGGCAAGAAAAGTTTCCCCAACGGGGTACTTAGCTTTCAAGAAGACTTCAGTTGAAAAATATTCATAATCTCAGGAGCTGGCCGACCGGCACTTGCGAACTGCTTCTGCTTCGGGCACCGCGTGGCAAGAAAGACTGAAGAAAACGGCGTCGGCTGGTTCTTTTATACCCCTGCCGCACTGACGTCAGGGAAGAAGCGATGACATCCAATGCCGGACCTAGACTTTGGAATCTGGCCGACCGAGGACCCGCCTGATGGCAGGATAACCCATCTGTTATGACTGCAGCTGTATGCACGATGAACATCACAGAATACACCAAAGCAGTGTGCCTCACAACAGGCCCTAAGGCAAAACAACATACCCAACACACTAGTAATAGGTGTCTTCATAGTCAGGCACACAAATGTTCCACTCACTCGGCTGGACAAGGGGAAGGTTACTGTCAGTTGTCTGTCAGGTGCTACGATCCGCCACATAACACAAGCACTTACATCACTCCAGAACAGGTACATATATGACGCGTTCTTTGTACATGACAGTGTGAATGATCTGAGACATACCTCCCTGGACAACATGACAAGAGATATATAGTAGCTCTATGATCATGTAGCCCAGGCTGGTATGACCCTGACCTTGAGTAACATCTTACCTTCACCTACATGATACTGCAATATAACAGAAATATGATAAACTTCAACAATTGGCTAAGCTTCTGGTGTCATTCAAAGGGGATCCAGTCTCTTGTCTGCCTGTGATGACATGATAGACAAGCCTTGTTGCTTCACTACAGATGGTTTGCACCTGTCGCCCCTATGCTTCTGAATACTGGCCAAGGCTCTTGCTGTCCCCATATTACCTTTTTTAGGCAAGGCTCAAAGGTTCATAAGTTCATAGGTAGGTACTAGGCTATCGGCCCTGAGGCCTATACAAGCCCAGCCAAAAAGGTACCCTGGCTTTTGCCACCCAAGAAATTTATTTTCCTGTGCCACTGTCGAGCAGAGACACAGAAGTGATCCCCAGGGTGAATTTCCTATTTCCCATCCAATCATCAAGATTTTTCTTGAAGAGTGCTAATGAGGAGCTTTGTTTGATATAGATAGGTAGTTTATTCCGGAGTATGGGAAGTCTCTGGGACAGAAATCTATCCCTCCAGCATGTTCTGTTTATTGTGGTGACAAGGTTTAGGTCCCTAGAGTGAGTAGGTTCATAGGTAGGTACTAGGCTATCTGCCCAAGGGCGTTTATAAGCCTAGCCAGAATGTGCTGGCTTTCGCCTCCCTTTTAAATTAGTTTCCTGGGCCTCTGTCTAGCAGGGCCACTGAAGTGATCCCAGGGGTAAATTTACGACTTCCCATCCACTCGTCAAGATTCCTCTTGAAGAGAGTCAGCGAGTGGCTCTGCCTAACATAAACTGGGATTCTATTCCAGAGCGAGGGAAGTCTCTGGGACAGGAATCTATCCCTACAGCATGCCCTGTTTATTGCTGTGCTGAGGTTTAATTCACTGGAGCGTGTGGCTCTAAGAGATTTGGTTTTCTTGAGGTGGAGCATGTCCATTAATTCCAGGTTGGACATGGCCTTATACGTCAGGCATAGATCACCTCTGAGCAGGCAGTAAGCAACCGAATAGAGGTGAAGTTTCTTTAGTCAAGCTGCATAGGGCATCTCTTTGAGGCCCATGATCCTCTTGGTGAGGTACTTCTGTGGTCTTTCAAGCTGTTGCATATGCCAATTAAAGTACATACCAAATGGGGCACTGTACTCTATTATGGGCCTAATGAGTGATGAGTAGAGGGGCACAATGACCTCTCTTGATCTAGAGGTGAACCCTTTCGTGATTAGGTGCGCTACATAGAAGGAATTTCTAACCACTTTGGCAATGTGATTATCAAAGGAGAGGTTACTATCTACCTGGGTCTCCAGGTCCCTAATTACATTTTCCGTACCTAGTGGATTACCACCTATGTGGTAATTCGTGAGCACTTTGTTTTTTCTAAAGGGGATGACTATGCATTTTTTGGCATTCAGTTTGTGGCCATGGTTTTGGCATCAGGTACCTGTCTCTGTAAGACCTTTCTGGAGGATATCTGTATCAGCCAGAGAGTCGATTATGGCCCCCAGTTTGCAGTCATCTGCGAACTTGGTCAGCCATAGTCCTCCCGTGCTTGCCTGTACCTCAGAAAAGTATATACCGAACAGGAGGGGTCCCAGAACCGAGCCCTGTGGGACGCCACTTGTAACTGGTTTAGAGTTGGACATGGCACCCACAACTCTGACCATGTGTGTTCTATCTGTGAGCCAGTTGGCCACCCATCTCGTGACATAGGGGTTAATGTTCAAGCTGGTAAGCTTGTCTATGATGCCAGAGTGGGGAATGGTGTCGAAGACCTTAGCGAGGTCCAGGTAGGCTATGTGGACTACCCTCCCTTCATCTATCGCCTTGGTAACTGTTTCAAAGAAGTCAACTAGGTTTAGGAGGCAGGATCTGCCTTTAACAAAGTCAAATTGGGTAGGGTCCAGTGTCTGGAGGTTCCCAATGTCTCTGTTTATGAGTTCCATGATAATTCGCTCCATAGCTTTGCAGACCAGGCTGGTCAGGCTTATAGGGCGATAGTTCCCAGGTTCTGTTGTGGCACTACCTTTGTGGAGCGGGATGATAGTTGCTGTGCACCATTCTTTGGGTACATAGCCTGTGGTAAGGCTGAGTCTGAACAGTGAATTTAGGTGAGGGTTTAGTTCCTTTTGGAGCTCGTGTAAGACGCAGCCTGGGACACCATCCGGTCCCATTGATGCTGTGTTCTTAGCTTTGGAGAGGGCTGTTTTTACCTGCATGTCTGTGATGTCTGGAGCTCTGCATTCTTCTGGGATGGACACGGGCCCTTTTGGAGGTGAGGGGGGGTGAAGTTTGCACTGAACTTGTCCGCCAGGATGTTGGCAATGTCAGTTGGTTCAGTGTATTTTTTGCCATTTTGCAGTAGTTCAGAGCATATCTGAGAGTTGCCACCTAAATTTTTGATATAGCTAAAGAAGGCTTTGTGGTTATCTTTAAATTCCTTGGCAATTTTTCTTTCAAAACTGGCCTTGGATGATTTTATGAGCGATCATAGTTTCTTGCTAATATTGATCAGTGATGCCTTTTCTTTTTGGAATTATGCTCTATCATGTAGTAGTTTCCTCCTTCTGTTGTATAGCTTATTTATGGCCGGGGACCACCAGACTGGTTTCCTCTTTTTGGAGGACTGAGTCTTGGTTTTACTTGGGATGGCTCGATCCATGCATCCCTGTAGATGCTCACAGAATGCACTTGTAAAGGATTCTGCGGATTGGATAGCATTATCCTGTAGCAAGGGGGCTTTGAAACTTTCCACTTTGGTCTTGAGAAGTGTGAAGTTTGCTTTTGAAAAGTTTTTCACAGTGGTTTCCTTGACTGGGGGTGGGGTTGGGATGTGGATGTCCAATGTGATTACTTTATGATCTGATCTTACCAGCGAGGGGTTTACCTCTGGTGTGGAACACTGATCCCCCATGTTGGTGATGATCAGGTCCAGTATGTTGTCACCTCTAGTGGGTGTGGTGACTAGCTGTTCCAGGGCATTTGAGTTTATAAACTCTAGGAAGCATTGGGCAAAGAAGTTTGTACTTGAGTAATTCTCCCAGTCAATGTTTGGGTAGTTGAAATCTCCTAATATCATGGTGTTTGGTAGGACCTTTATATTTTCCAGTGTTCTCAGGAATGCTGAGTGAGGGTCCTGAGACAAGGTAGGTGATCTGTAGCAGGCTACGATCTGATAAGCAGCTTTGCCCACTGTTAGTTGCAATTGGATGGCCTTTGAGGCCTCGTGCTGTGCCACTAACCTGGAGGTGTGGGTATCCTTTATGAAAAAGGATACACCCCCTCCTTTTGTATTTCGGTCTGTGTTTTGGGGCCGAAGCTTGGTGAGATTGGGATTTCTTTAAGTGGAGCATGTCCAACAGCTTTGAGTTTGACATAGCTTTGTATGTTAGGCAGAGATCACCTCTGAGTAGGCGATATGCGACAGAGTAAAGCTGGAGAGTTTTGAGACGGTCTGTGTAGGCATGTATATGAGGCCGGTAATCCTCTTTGTGAGGTATTTCTGCAGGCTTTCCAGTTGTTGCAGATGTCTTGTGAGGTACATACCAAAAGGGGCGTTGTACTCTACAATGGATCTAATGAGTGATGAGTAGAGGGGAACAATAATCTCTTTTATTCTGCATGACAAACCTTTTGTGATGAGGTTTGCCACGTAGAAGGATTTCCTGACTACTGTGGCAATGTGATTATCAAAGGAGAGACTACTGTCCACCTGTGTCCCAAGGTCTCATTATACTTCCAGTATTAAGTACACTACCGCCTATGTTGTAGTTCATAGGTACAGAGTTTTTACCAAAGTGGATGACAATGCACTTTTTGGAATTGAGCTTGAGGCCATGGCTTTGACACCAGGTATCTGTCTCAGTGAGGCCCTTTTGTAGGATGTCCACATTGTTAGTAGTTTCGATTATGGCTCCTAGTTTGCAGTCATCTGGGAACTTCATTAGCCAAAGACCTTCTGTGTTAGCCTGTACTTCAGGGAGGTAGATACCAAACAGGACAGGACACAGGACTGATCCCTGTGGTACTCCACTTTTCACTGGCCTGAAGTCGGATTTGGAGTCTGCTACTTTCACAGTGTGGGTTCTGTCAGTGAGCCAGTTGGCAGCCCATATTGTGACATAGGGATTTATATCTAGTTTACTGAGTTTATCTATAATTCCAGAGTGGGGGTTGGTGTCAAAAGCTTTGGCAAGATCTAGATAGGCTGTGTGAACCACCTTACCCTTGTCTATGGCTTTGTTGACTGCTTCAAAGAAGTCTATCAGGTTTAGGAGACATGATCTGCCTTTTACAAACCCAAACTGGTTGTGGTCCAGAGTTTGGAGATTACCAATGTCTTTATTTATAAGTTCCATGATGATATGTTCCATGGCCTTACAGACCAGGCTCATCAGGCTAAGGGGGCGCTAGTTCCCAGGGTCCGTGGTGGTTCCCACCTTGTGCAGTGGGATAACTGTTGCTGTGTGCCATTCAGCAGGCAAAAAGCCTGAGGTGAGGCTATGATTGAACATGGTACTTAGGTGTGGTGCCAGTTTGTTCTGTAGTTCATGTAGAACGCATCATGGGATGCTGTCTGGTCCCATGGATACTGTGTTCCTGGCTTTGGAGAGTGTGGTTTTTACCTGTGCAGCCGTGATGACAGCAACTTTGCATTCTTCCGGTATAGAGATGGGCTCTTTCTTGGGTGAGAGGGGGTAAAATTAGCACTGATCCTATCTGCCAGGATGTTGGCAATATCAGTTGGGTCTGTATATTTAGTGCCATTGTGCTGTAACTCAGAGCAGATCTGAGCGTTGCCATTGAGATTCTTGACGTAGCTATAGAATGCTTTGTGGTTGTCTTTAGAATCAGTGGCAATTTTTTTTTCTTAACTAGCTTTGGAGGATTTTATCAGGGATTGCACCTTCTTACTGAGGCTGACCTGGGAGCTCCTCCACTCATAGGATTTTACCCTCTTTTGCAACAGTTTCTTCCTTCTGTTGTACAGTTTGTTTATGACAGGGGACCACCAGATTGGCTTCCTTATCTTGGAGGATAGCTTTTTGGTTCTGTTTGGGATAGCATGATCCATGCACTCATGTAAATGCTTACAAAGTGCAATTGTGTAGGATTCAGTAGTCATAACTGTATTGTCCATCTGCATGGGTGTCCTGAAATTCACCACTTCTGACTTAAGAAGAATGACGTTGGCTTTGGAGAATTTTTTTAGTATGGTTTCCTTAATGGGGGGTGGGGGAAGAATGTGGATATGTAGGGTAATTAGCTTATGGTCAGATCGGACCAATGAGGCATTGACTTCAGGTGTGGAACACCGGTCACTCAGGACAAACCAAACCCCGTAACCAACCCAAATAACCACAAAGTGAGCTAAATGCTATTCATTGCCAGAAGTTTCAGCCTCCAAATGCACACACTCGAGGCACATCTCAGTATGGAGAATATTGATATCTGTGCAGTAACAGAAACCTAGTTCAAGGCTCCAGAGAGCACACCAGCACTACCAGGATACTACTCATTCCATACCTTCCAGCATCAGAACCTGGATCATAGCACATAGGGTAGGGATGTATCCATATTCATCAAGGATACCTACACCTCTCTCTACATCCTCTCTACAGGATATGTACCCATAGAATGTTGTACAGCAATGTTCTTCCCACTCCACAGTGGTGGAGCCACAAAAGACCCTTGGCATTCATGCTGTATGAGCCTGACGAGTCTGATCTGCAAGGCAATGGAGCCAATCACAATGGAAGTCAACAATAAAGACATTGGGAACCTTCACACAGTTGAGCACACCCAGTTTGGCTTCGTCAAATGCAGATCACGCCTCCTAAACTGGGTGGATTTCTTTCAGACAGTTACCCAGGCTACAGATAACTGAAATGAGCTCCACAGAGCCTACCTGTACCTCGCTAAGGCCTTTGACACCATTCCCCAGTAAGGTATCATAGATGAACTCACCAAACTGGGCATGAATCCATATATCATAAGATGGATTGCAAACTGGCTCACAGATAGATCCCACAAATTAAGATTTCCTGGCTACATGTCAGACTCTACACCGGTATCAAATGGTGTCCCCCAGCGTTCAGTCCTGGAGCCCCTCCTGTTTGGTATAGACTTCTCAAAAGTACATGCCAACACAGGAAGGTTGTGGTTGACTAAGTTTGCTGGGAACTGTAAAGTGTTTGCCATAATAGATTCCCCAGATGACACAAATATTCTCCAGAAGGGACTCTATGAAACAGATGTGTGGTGTCAGAATCATGGCCTCAAGCTCAATGTGAAAGAATGTATAGTAATCCCCTTTGGTGAAAACAAAGTACCCGCAAACTACCACATAGGTGTTACCGCCTAAAAACTGACAAGGTAATAAGGGATCTGGGGACACAAGTACATAGTCATCCTTCTTTTGACAGCCATGTTGCCAAAGTGATTAGGAAATCCTATGTGGCCCATCTAATCAACAAAGGGTTTGCATCAGGATCAAAAGAGGTAGTGGTGGCCCTCTACTCAAGTCATCAGACCCATCATTGAGTACAATGCACCATTTTGGATGTACTCCAGCAGCTGTACAGACCACAGAGGTACCTCATCAAGAGGATTACTGGCCTCAAACAGTTGTGTTATGCAACACAACTGGTAAAACTAAATCTGTTCTCCGTTGCATACCACCTACTCAGAGGCACACTCTGCCTAACATACAGAGCCATGTCCAATACATAACTGTTGAACATGCTCCATCTACGGATAACAAAATTGAGTCGCACTACACACTCCAGGGATAGGAACCACATCACAACAATGAATACAATATGCTGGTGGGATAGAGTACCATCCTAGACACTTGCCTTACTGTGGAGCAGAGTCCCAATGTACATCAGACAGAGCCCCTCGCTGACTCTCTTCAATAGGAACCTTGATGAGTGGATGGGAAACAGACAATTCACGCCAGGCATCACATCAGCAGCCCCACTATAAAGGGGCTTAGGGTACTAACTATTAGAACTAGGGCTTAGGAGACTACCCAATGGGGTGGTGAAAGCTGCACAACTTGCCTAGGCTAATATATGCCTTTGTGAAGATAGTCTACTACATACCTATGAACCTATGTGACAAGTACATGTCTACAGATAGTAGATGTGTACTTCATTGTACAGTCATGTTGTACAGCAGGCACATGGACCACATAATCTGCAATGCTTACAGATACTGTCTGTTATGTACAGTGGGTGAGATGTGCACCTCATCGCTTTTGTGCCATTGGGATGTGTGCTGGGTGGGACAGTCCTGGATGGCTCCCTGTCATGGTCACCCTCTTACACACATCTCTGCCCATCCATCTTTGGCTTATTATACTGTGTTCACCCTACATATAGATAGGTACATAGGTAGGTAATAGGCTATCTGCCTGAAGGCATATATTAGTATGGTCAGAGTGTGCAGCTATCACCACACATGGGGTTAGTTCCCTAGGCCTCTGTGTAGTAGAGCTGATGAAGTGATCCATGGTGTGACAGTTTAGTTCAACATACACTCATCAAGGCTCCTCTGGAAGAGTGTCAGTAAGGATCTCAGCTTAATGTAGTTTGGGAGCCTGTTCCAAAGCAAGGGAAGTCTGTGAGTTAGTAATGTATCCCGCCAACATGTTCTATTTATTGTTGTGATGATGATATCCCTAGAGCATGTGGCACAGTGAGCTTGGGTTGACTTCAGATAGCGCATGTACATCAGTTCTGCATTGGACATGGACCTGTCTGTTGGGCAGAGATCGCCTAAGTAGACAGTATGTAACAGAGTACAGATTGAGTTAAATTCAGTCTTGTTGCATGGGGCAACTGTTTGAGGCCAGTAATCCTCTTGTTGAGGTACCTCAGT
Source organism: Protopterus annectens (assembly GCF_019279795.1). Lineage (NCBI taxonomy): Eukaryota > Metazoa > Chordata > Ceratodontiformes > Protopteridae > Protopterus > Protopterus annectens. The sequence goes on along the minus strand of NC_056727.1, from coordinate 669,556,430 downwards.
GGTCTTTCCAACTGCTGAAGGTGCCTAGTCAGATTCATCGCAAGTGTGCCATGATACTCTTTGATGGGTCTCATGACTGATGAGTAGAGGGAACCTCCTTTGACCTACATGCAAAGACCTTGGCATTTTGTAGGAACACATAGCATGATTTTCTAACCACTTTGTGAATGTGTTTCTGGAAGTAGAGATGACTATCCACGTGTCCATAGATCCCTTATTATTACCTCCATATTTAGGGTGTTGGCACCTATGTGGTATTTGTATGACTGTAGCTCGAGGCCATAATTTTGACACCACATCTGTCTGACTGAGACCCTTTTTAAAGATGTCTCTGTTATCCCAAGCATCGATTATGACAAGCTTTTTGCAGTCATCCACAAACTTTGCTAACCATAGCCCTCGTGTATTTGACTGTATTTCTGAAAAGTATACACCAGACAGGAGGGGTCCCAGGACTGAGCCATGGGGGACAGCAGTTGTTACTAGCTTACAGTCCAACAGGGAGACCACAATTCTTACCTTGTGGGATCTATATGTGCCCCAGTTGGCAATCCATCAGATGACATACGTGTTTATGCACAGGTTGTTGATTTTGTGGATACGACATGTGTAGAATGTTGGAAAAGGGCTTTTCAAGGTCTATGTAGGCAGTGTGTAGCTCATTTCATTGATGTATGTCCTGGGTAACTGCCTTGAAAACTGTCTAGCAGGTTTAGGAACCATGATCTACCCTGACCAAACCAAAATGGATAGGGTTGGGTGTTTATAGGCTCCCAATAGCTGTGTTTATGAGTTCCATAATGATGGACTCCATGGCCTTGCAGATCAGGCTTATTAGGCATATAAGACAATAGTTCCCATGGTCTGTTATGCACCAGCACTTGTGGAGTGTGCCAAACGTTGCTGTAACCCATTCAACAGTTTCATATCCTGTACAGCGGGTGAGTCTCAACAGACTGTTCAGGTGCAGGGTCTGTTTGTTTTGGAGTTCACATATGACACAGCCAGGGAAACCATGTCATCCCACAGACACCACGTTTTTACGTTTGGATAGAGCTGTTTAACCATTGTATATGTGATTTCTGGGTTTTTACAATCTCCAAGTATGGAAATGGGCCCTTTTGTCAGTGGGGGGGGGGGGGGGGAATATGTATGAACTTGTCTGACAAGATGTTTGCAATGTCAGTCATGTACACGTATTCATTTACACTTTGCACTGACTCAGAACATATATGAGTTTACATTGATATTTATGACATAGCGAAAGAAAGCTTCTTTGTTCTCTATGGACGTTTTGGCAATATTTTTGCCAGAACATGGCTTGGATAATGTTAGGAGTGCTCATTGTTTCTTGATGATACTGATCGGAGATTTATTGATCTTCTTTGGATTTTCATTTTCTATGAACAACTCAAGTACTTGTAGTACATAGTTTGATTATGACAGGGGTTCAATATATTATATGAGTCTGTTTTCATATCAGTGTGTGTGCAAGGCAGGATTGGTGAATAGTGAAAAGTGTCTGGAGTAAGAACTGCAACTGCCAGATATGTGTGGCCCACTGCTGTACTCAGACATGGCCTAAGTGTGTGAGCATGCCCAGTATGATCTGTCAGTATGTTGTTGACTGATATTTGCTTCATTTGTTTGTGTATGTGAGCATGCCCAGTATGACCTTTCAGTATGCTGCTGACTTAAATTTGTTTGTGTGTGAGCATGCCCACTATGGGCATATATACTATATGTGTGTGAAAAATCAAGTTGGTTTTACTTCAGGGCTCACCTTTGTGTTGTACATCGACAGGAAGCACGCTGTGCCTACAGGGCTTCCATGAGTCAATTTGCATAGACTTATCAACATTTCTACATACAGGTGTGACAGCTATTATTTGTACATTTCTACCCGGGGGGCACACCTGATTGTTACTGTGGGAGTACATAGGATGATGGGTACACCTGACACTTGTACACATTTGCTAGGTCTGCGCTGCTATGTCAGGTACTCCATTTCAGTCTGTACTGTTGCCTATCGTACTGGCTAGAGGCATACCACTGCACTACAGTCCTTAGCTTCCAATTACATGCATATTAGTTTGTGACTTCATAGCCTACCCAACCCACATCAGACTGCCTGGCCTACTGTTATCTGTCTGCATAGGCCTGGGGGGAGGTTACTCACATGCCTCTTCAGAGGACATGATACAGCATTTATTTGTGTTTGCGTTCGTCTACAATTGTCCTGCTGGCTGTGAGTGTTAGGTATGTGACCCCCCAACTGGTATGTGTGAGTGACTTAAGTTGTGTCTGTGCCAGTGAAATGCTGTCATGGCTTAGTGGTTCAGTATTGTGACTACAGTGCACAGTATCCTGAGTTGGAGCCCTGTCACTGCTTTTTATTTTCCTGCTGGGCAGACCTGACTGGTTAAGGAACAGTAAAGCAGGTGTGAGCATGTTTACGCGACTTTGCTTGAATTTGCCCAACTTTGCCTGACGTTGCGCTGGTTAGCACGGTGCGCAGCTACGCCCAATTGTATTTAAATATGCTCAATACTGGTAAAATGTGCTTAGCAGTGATTTATATTGCTTAAAATAGCGCACTCATGCCTCAGGTGGTGCTGCAGGGCTGCCTATGTCGGATGCACATAGTACACTCCCTATACAAGTTTGAAAACAAGTAGTGTCAAGTTAGGCATCCCTTTTACTGTATGTGAGAGTCAAAGAAAGGTGTCATTTCCTGGGTTCCTACTGAATCAGTGTATGTGCTATGCATTACCTCTTTGCCAAGGCCAGGGCATACTGGGCACGCCTCCTTCTGCTTACTTTGCCAGGCTCAGGTTGTTCCTCCTCCGAGTCATGCTGTGCCTGTGCAGGCCTTGGCAATGGAAGGGGGCTGTTTGGCCCTGCCCCATGCTGTTCCTGCTGCAGCTGTTTCTGCAGGATCATATTGTGTAGCATGGCACATACCATAACAATTTGGGTACATGTTGTTGGTGAGTACTGCAAGGCTCCATCAGATGTGTCCAGGCACCGGAACCGTGACTTGAGCATCCCAAACACATGCTCAATTATGTTTCTTGTTTGTGCATGAGCCTCATTATGGAGTTCTTGTTCAGGTATGTGTGCATTTCTGATGGGTGTCATCAGCCACGACTCCAGTGCGTATCCAGCATCCCCCACTAGGTGACCATCAGGGATGTCCCCATTGGCACATCTCTGGTACAGCTGCATCAGATGCCAGATGTGGAAATCATAATAGCTTCCAGGGCAGCCAGCACACACATTCATTATTATGCCCTGGGCATCGCAGATGACCTGGCAGTTGATGGAGGGGAAGCCCTTGAGGTTGATGTGGACCCTACCCCACTCACCGAGTGGTGCTTTGATGCATATGTGCATGCAGTCTATTACACCCACTACCTCAGAGTATTCTGCTATTTGGTGGAAAAGACGCATATTAATGGCCAATGCCTCACGGGAAATGGGGAAATATACGTGGTCACCAACTTGTGCTGACATGGCATCCAGGAACTGGTGCAGTACCCTGGATGCTGATGCCTGTGAAATCCCCATCATATCACCAGTTGGTCTTTGGAAGGTACCTGTAGCTAGTATTCTTATGCCAACACATACCTTGGTATCCACTTGGACGGGTTCCCCTCTGTTGGTTCTGTGTGTCAGCCATGGCCGGCACAGCTCAACAATTTGCTGTAGGAGGTCTCTGTCCACTCTATAGTGCTCCACTATCTCCAGCTCATGTAGCCCATGGTATGTTACCCTAGGTCTGCACACTCTTCTCCGTCTCCTCACTGTGGGTTGCTCAGCAGCATTCACAACATCACTGCCCTCAGCACCTTGCACATGTTGGTTTATGATAGCAAGAGCAGCCCCTAACATTTTGTCTGAATTAAGCTTTTTAAGCTTTCCCTGTTTGTATACTGCAGTGTTGCAGAGTTCTTGGGAAAAAAAGGGGGGGGGAATGCTGTTTGCAGAGTTTAAAGTGCTGGGCTGGGCTAGTCTGCTGCCTGTGTAATTGGCTGATTCTGATATATTTCACCTGGCAGCTCTGACAGTTCTCTTTGGTTAACTTCCTACTACTTCTTTTCCTTCCTTTTGCCTTTCTGTTTCCACCCGGGGCAGCGCAGCACAAACAAGCGCACACACGCTGTGTGCATGTTTGCAAGAAATTTCTGATCTTTTAACAGTGTGCACCTTTGGTTTCAGGTTTTCAAATAGGACAACTGTAGGCACGCCTCTTGCAATCCTGAGCAACTCAGGGCAAACACAGGCCACTGTGCTCCAATTAGCTTACAGCCTTTCTGATACACACCTTCATGTTATCACCTATATTCTACTCTACTACTCACCTACTCCTACTCTTACACTCTTGGGACATGGCTCACATGCTGGGGAAAATTGGGATTCACTATCCTTATCCTCATTTGCATCGGATTGCCTACTAATGCATGGTTACATCTCTCACACTGAAATCCCCCCCCCCCTTTAGCAACCCCTACTCAGTGGCCATGCTGTCTTCAGCCTGCTATTCACTTGCATGGCAGAATAAGCTTTTAGTGAAAATGCCTATTTTTGGCTATTTTTAAATTGTTTTCTTGTTTTTTAAAGTGCCACACATTTGTGCGGTGCTGCGCTATGCTTAAACATTGGAGATCAGGGGAAAAAAAAGTTAGTTTTTATATTTTTAAACATTTATAAATGCCAATGGCCTTATATTTGGCCATTGGCATGCTTCCTCAACTGTATGCATCCTTTATTTGGAGCTGTCATAGCTCCGTTTATCTATTTGCAGAACGGTACTCCGTTACCAACGGAGTACATTTCTGCAGATAACACTAATCTTCCATGGACAGGTTAGTGTTTCCTGGATTGCAAATTTACCTCATTTGCATATCTTTCAGCAACAAATCTGGTAATTTGCATACCATGACACTGTCCGTGCAAGAGTAGCTTTAGCAGCTCTCGTGCACGCCCCTGCCGGCTGTTCCTGGATCGCACGGCAGACATATTGCCTGTTTGACATCTTACACTACTCTACAACTCCATGCAAGCTTTCGTAAATCCGGCCCACTATTATTATGAACATTAATCAACATTTGCAAATATCTGAAGAATACCTGAGTGATCATACTACATAAAAAGTTAACCATGAACTATATGATAAAGTATTAAAAGTCATGAAGAACTTTTGGATCAAGGGGCTATTCTGATATATTTCAGAAAAACTGATGCAGAAAGAAAACTAACTGTATAACGGGCACTGATAACAATATTTTACTATCTGCTGAAAATACATAAAGATAAAACTAATCCCTTGTCAAGACCAATTGTTCTCTCACATTATAGTGTTTTATAATATACAGGCTTATTTGTACACAGTTATCTGCAAAAATTTGCAGTTAATTTTCATTCTCATATTTGTGATCCAAATGATACTTGAAAAAAATATATAGAAACATTATGAAAAGAAGGAAAGCACTGGATTTCTACAGATGCTAATAGTTTGTATGCTAGCAACAAATGAAGACATAGCGCCAAGGGCCAAAATAACATCCTGGAGGATTTTCCACTGAGTAATTATGTAACAGAATTAGTAAAATTATGTTTATACAATATTTGTGTGTGCGTTTTTGATAGGTGACCACATAAGAAAAGTGAAGGGCAGAGCAGTGGGTGTTCCATTTGCCCTCATGCACACAAATTTCATATTGGGACTATTTGAAGTACAGAACATGTACAGTCTGGCTTTTTAGACCCATGTAGTTAGAGATTTTAAGATTTTCTGACAGTCTGATTGCTTGTGATGGCAGCATTGTGAAGGCACACGATATTATTTTACCACTTTCTAATAACAGATTTGAATTTACTTGCCTGTCATTCTGCGTGTGTGTGTAAAGTATTGTCTTTCTGGATGATGCGCTAAGGGGGTATAATGGTACAAGTACATGACTACAAAAACAAATTACTGCCTGCAGAAAATATTTACATACAGTAGCTTTCACCTCTTCATTTACTGAAATTCTTCCTTTACAGTGAATTATTAACTTGTTGCTTCCTAGAAGAGTACAGTCAAGAAAGTAGAGTTCCTTTGTATCCTGCAAGAATATACTTATCTTTCATTATACTCCTGAGACAAGTATACCTATCAGTGTTTTCTACATGTAATTTCTGAAGTCCTGGTATAAATACATATCTAAAACTAAGAATGCAAGCTGTCATCTACAAGCAGACATAATTTGCTAAACATGCATAGTGAAATGATCAGCACAGGTTATAACGAGATGGAGATAGTACAGGGTGTTTTCCTAAAGGTATGACATTGGGCGGAGTATACGAAAGCAGTGGGTGCTTGCAAAAATGACATTAAAACATGAAAGTGAATACACTGAAATATAAATGTTTGTTAAAGCAGTTATGACTATTACTAATATGTTCATCATTACATAAATTTTATAAAAGCTGTGTGACCTGCAGGTGACAGTTCACATCTAGCATACACAGTTTGTAGATTAATATATTTTCAAAATATAAAGAAAGTATTAAATGAATAATATGTACTGCAATATCACAGAAGTATACTATCCCATTTTTATATGACACTCGGAAGCTCTCAGACAGGTGAGAAATTCTCCCACAGATATCTTTGATCTATCAATATAACCATTTCTCCTACCACAATAATTTTTGGCAAATAAAATACAATTTTCTTTTCATATTTTCACAATACAAAATCAACATCTATAGAGAGACCTTTGATACTAATACCAATGTGTATCCCACAGTCTACAAAAGAGCTTTCTTATTTTACATTTTTGTAACCCACATCATAAGCACGATATTGTAAATGTTAAGGGGTATGTTTTCAGTAGAAGATTTTGCAGAAAAGCTCCGAGGGACAAGTAGTCAGAAGAACTCAGGATCAAGTGGATTAATTAATTTCCAAGAGGTAGAGGGCTCACAATCCAAACATTGCACTCTCTTGTTTGCAATTTTGTAGCAGCAGTATTAATGTCAGCTACTCTGTTACTGGTAATCATAGATAACCAAGTGAACCAGATTCCCAATAATACATTCCCACCGTTATTCCCTTGGACAAAGGTGGTGCTTCCACTGACCCCAGAAAAGTACAGTTGTGTACACCTACCATAAATGTAGATGTTCGAGTGTCTTCACTGTTGCAGTCATAACTGTAGGGTGTTCCTGCCGGCAGGCAGCCCGAGGTCGGACAGAATCCCAAAGTCTGGGTCCGGTGTCGGCTGTTCCAGCAAGTACCCTGACGTCAGAGCGCAGAGGTACAAAGCTGACAGCCAACGCCATCTTCTCCAGCCTTTCTTGCCCCAGATGTCAGAAGCTCCCCCAAAAAAAAACAGTAGGTGTCTCAAAGGAAACACAAATACACCACAAAGGAAGAGGAGATAGATAAACAGAAAAATAAGAGGGGATGGTGGGAGGGAAACCCCGACTGCAACAGTGAAGACACTCGAACATCTACATTTATGGTAGGTGTACACAACTGTACTATGTTCTTTGTGTTTCACTGTTGCAGTCATAACTGTAGGGTGGAATCCCAAAGCTGTGAAGGAGGGTGGAGGTTATGCAGAAGAAGGGGCAGCCAGAAGACCCTGCAAGACAGCAGAGGCAAAACCTGCCCTAGACTTAGAGTAAAAAGGGAGATTGTAGTGCTTAGAAAAAGTATGCACTGAACTCCAAGTGGCAGCTTCCAAAATGTCCTTGGTAGGAACTCCTCTGAGAAAAGCTGCTGAAGTGGCTGCTGCTCTAGTAGAATGACTTCTAACAGTGCCTGGAATCTGTTTCCCAGAATGAGAGTTACAAAACCGTATTCCATGAGCAATCCATTTGGAAATAGTTTGTTTTGAAATAGCCTTGCCTAAAGAACTGGAGGCATAAGAGATAAGCAACTGATCAGACTTTCTGAACTCTTTAGTTTTGTCCAGGTAAAATCGTAGTTGTCTGTGTACGTCCAATGAATGTAAAATCCTTTCCCCTTTGTTTTGAGGATTTGGAAAGAAAGTAGGAAGGTGAATAGTCTGATTTAAAGCCACCTTAGAAATCACCTTAGGCATAAATGTAGGATTGGTCCTTAAGGCCACTCTGTTTTAGTGGAAAATAAGGTAAGGTTCCACAGCCATGAGAGCTTGCAACTCTGACACCCTTCTTGCAGAAGTCAATGCTAATAAAATAGCTATCTTCCAAGATAAGATCTTGATATCCGAAGCAGCAGCAGGCTCAAAGGGAGGTAAAGTAAGCTTCTCCAAAACATAATTAAGATCCCACGCAGGAACAGGAGGTGTTCTGGGAGGTCTTAATTTCTTAGCCCCTCTCAAGAATTGTCTCACCAGCTGATAAGAGAAAATGGGGGGATCTGTGTTGAAATGAGCCGAGATAGCAGAAGCATGAATTTTGATGGAAGAGAAGGAGAGGCCTTTAAGCAGAAGTTCAGAGAGGGAAAGTAAAATGGATGAAATGTCAGGTAGAAGAGGATCAGAACCTCGATCCTGCATCCAAATACAAAATCTTTTCCACTTGGAAGCATAAGATTTTCTAGTGCTAGGACGCCTAGCTTCCAAGAGAACATCCAAAACTTGTTTGGGAAGAGCAGAAGGAATCAAAGGCCTTTGTAGAGCCAGGCTGCTAGGCAAAGAGTCTTGATTTGAGAGTGTAACATCTGACCCTGATGCTGGGACAGAAGGGAGGGAGACAGAGGTAGACTCCATGGAGATTCCAAGAACATGTGTCTTAAGGTTGGATACCAAAACTGTCGAGGCCAATTTGGAGCTATCAGGATGATAATCTTGGGTCTGTCTTGTTTTATTTTCAGTAGCACCCGAGGCAGAAGAGGAAGAGGAGGGAAGGCATATCCCGAAAGATTCCTCCAACTGAAAGACAGGGCATCCACTTTCCATGCTGATTTGTGGAAGGTCCTGGTGCAAAATAGAGGCAACTGATGATTGAGATGAGATGCAAACAGATCTATCTGTGGACAACCCCAAACTGTTGTAATCCTGTTGAATAAGTTGGGATCCAGCATCCATTCGTGGGGATCTAGAAGATTTCTGCTTAGGCTGTCTGCTAAGAGATTTTGTTTTCCTGGAATGAACTGAGCTTGAAGATGCAGATTCAGAGATAGAGCTGTGTCCCATAGACTCATGGCTAGTCTGCAAAGGGGGTAAGAGTGGGAGCCCCCCTGCTTGTTTATGTACCACATGACTGTGGTATTGTCTGTACGAATCAGAAGATGTCCTGGTTGCAAAAGTTTCTGGAAGGCTAGCAGAGCATGTTGGACTGCCAACATTTCCTTCAGGTTGATGTGCCAGTGAAGATGTTTCTTTGACCAAGAGCCTTGCTGGCAGTTGTTTAGAAAATGAGCTCCCCAAGCGTAATCCGAAGCGTCTGTGGTCATGACCTGAAAAGGCTGAGGCAGACGAAAGGGGTTTCCTTCATTTAAAGCACAAGTCCTGGACCACCAAAGGAACTCTTTTTGGAGGCAGGGAATCAGAGGTATCATTGTATCCAGGCTGTGGTAATGCTGAGACCATACACTCTTTAGGTACCATTGAAGTTTTCTCATATGAAGCCTTGCATTTGGAATCAACAGTATGCAAGAAGCCATGTAGCCCAAAGCCTGCAGGAATTTCCTTGCAGTGAGCTGAGTCAAAGTAGCCAAGGTTTTGAAAATTAATGCCAGATGTACTTGCTTTTCTGGGGTCAGGAAGACCTTTTGCAAGCTTGTGTTTAGAAGAGCACCCAAAAAGATCATTTGTTGAGAGGGGATCAAATGTGACTTTTTTGTGTTCACTGAAAATCCCAGTAGTAGGAAGAGATGCTGAACAAACTGTAGATGCTGAAGTAAAAGATCCTTGCTGTCCACCTGGATAAGGCAGTCGTCCAGATAGGGGTAAATTTGTATCCCTTGGAGTCTGCAATAAGCAACTACTGGAGCCAGGCACTTGGTAAAGACTCTGGGCGCAGTAGATAAGCCAAAGGGCAGTGCAGAGAATTGAAAGTGTCTCGAGCCTGCCTTGAATCTGAGGTATTTTCTGCGTTCCTGTCTGATGGGAATGTGTAAGTAGGCCTCCTTTAGGTCCAATGTCACCATCCAAGCATCCTGGGAGAGCATGGGAAGAAGTTGTTGCAGGGTAAGCATCTTGAATTTTGGAATTTCCAGAAAAGTATTTAATACTGAGAGGTCCAGAATAGGTCTCCATGTGTTCTGTTTTCTTGGGACCAGGAATAGTCTTGAATAAAAACCCTTTCCCATCTCTGGGTGTGGAACAGGTTCTATGGCTCTCATGGCCAATAAAGCGTCCACCTGATTTAAGGCCTCTGACCATTGATGTTTTGGCAGATCTGGCCAACCGTAAGACCTTGGCAGAGTATGAAAGTGGAATTTGTAGCCTTTTAAAATCACATCCAAAACCCATTTGTCCTGGGTTATATGCGTCCAATTTTGGTAAAAAAGAGATAGTTTTCCTCCGAGAGGAGCTTCCAGGCAAGAAGGACCTGTAGCCCAACAGAGGGAGTCATTGGGTCTGCTTCCTTTGTGATTGAGGTCTGCCTTCTCCCCTTCTGGGTGAAGAAGCAGTCCACTGTCTGGACCTATAAGAGGCCTGCGTCTGCGTCCGGCCTCTAGACCGTCTATATCTTCCCCTTTGAGGCCTGTCAGAAGTGGGAAAGGACTAATTTTTGGAGGGCCAATTTCTGGAAAATCTAGGGGGCTGAACTTGTAAGTAATCTTTGACAGTCTGCATAGATTTTGCTTTTTCCTCCATCTTTTTAATAACTTCCTCAGCCTTGGATCCAAATAAAACATCATGTTGAACAGGGGCATCTAAGAGTTTCGCCTTAACCTGCTCAGGTAAATTCTGCTCCAGAAGCCAAGCATGTCTCCTAATAACAGTACCAGAGGCTGCGGCCCTGCAAGAAGCTTCCAAAGCATCAAAACCACAATGTAAACTATGTTTGCTAACTTGTTCAGTTGCATGCAATACATCCTGTAACTCCTTGTCCTCTGCACATGCAGGAAAGGTAGAAAGCCTTTGCTTTAAAACAGACAAAAGAAATTGCTGATACTTGAACATATGAAACTGGCAATTTAAAGCTCTAATTGAAAGAGTAGCAGAAGTATAAACCTTTTTGCTCCACCTGTCCAAGGCACGAGAATCCTTTTCAGAGGGGATAGGATTTTTGGATGAAGCGGCCTTAGCAGCCTTAGAGCCCTGAGAAATAGTTTCAGGATCTGCAGAAGGGTTCTTAAATAAGAATTGATGGGAATCAGGGACTCTGTAAAATCTATCAGGCTTAGAAGGAGTAGGCGGCAAGGAATCAGGATTCAGGTTAGCTTCAGAAAAAGCATCATCCACAATATCAAGTACAGGAGGAATAGCCAAAGGTCTGTGAGCCTCTTCTTGGAGGCAGAATAATCCTGACCTTCCCAATGAAAATGCTCTCTCATCTCATGTAAGGTTTCCCCAAAAGAGAAATCTTCAGGGGGAGAAGCAGAGGGAATAGAGTCCTCTGCATCCGAATCCTCATAAGGAGGAAAAGAGTAATCCTGGTCAGAGGAAGAGACAGAAGACACAGAAGCCTGATCAGAGGAATCATAAGGTAAATCCTGTCTAGGCCTTTTTTCAGGCGGGGGGTTAGAACCCCTAATCATTGTAAGTAAATCCTCAGCCATCCATAGTAATTGCTTCTGGGACTTGGGAGCTGAATCCGAAGCAGCTTGAGAGGAAACCCTTGGTTTTACAGGAGTTTTTGTCTTTGCCTTTGTCTTTGTTGAAATAGTTATATGTGAAGGCATGAAAACACCCTCAGAAGCCGGTACCTGCACAGCGGTTCTGGACCCATCAGAAGGAGCGACGTCCGAAGGTCCTGCAGCAGATAAAATATTATGCCTAGATGGCTCCCCATGGGAGTCCGTGTCGGCCATCGGTTCAGAAGTGGCGGATGACAGGGGCTGCAAAAGCGCCTCACTGACGACCGCCGAACCCGATGCTGGCTCCGGCTGCAAAGAATCCTGTTTGGACCTCGGAGGCCTATCCTTGTCCTTGCGTTTCTTTTGAATTCCGGTTGTCGGTAAAGTATCCGACGACATCCTATAATTAAATCGTCTACCGAAATAGTTCAAGGCCCAATCATACCTATGCTTGATAGTGCGCGAATTAAACCTGGCACAGAACCGACAGCAAGAAACGTCGTGGTCAGGGCCTAAGCAAGGTAGACAGTAAGAGTGGAAATCTTTATGAGGTATTTGTTTTCCACACGATATACAGTTATTAACTTTTTCTGACATCGGAGGAGCAAGAAAAAAGTTTCCTCAACGGGGTACTTAGCTTGAGAAGAGAAGTAGAAAACTTCGGACCGAAGTCAATCAAAGCACGTTGTTCTGAATGCGCCAACCAATGACTTGCGAGCTGCTTTCCACCGCATGGCAAGAAAGACTGGAGAAGATGGCGTCGGCTGTCAGCTTTGTACCTCTGTGCTCTGACGTCAGGGTACTTGCTGGAACGGCCGACGCCGGACCCAGACTTTGGGATGCTGGCCGACTTTGGGCTGCCTGCCGGCAGGAACACCCTACATTTATGACTGCAACAGTGAAACACGAAGAACATCTATAGAACTATTAGCCTGACTAGCCTTATCTGCAATGCTATGGTGTGAATCATCAAGAACCTTATCAACAAAGATATAGGTGATGTCCAAACACTTGGCTCTACTCAGTTTAGATTTGTCAAAGGGAGATCATGCCTGTTAAACCTTGTGGACTTCTTCAAGACGGTCACCAAGGCCCTGGATGAGGGGAAATCTGTGCATACAGCCTACCTAGACTTAGCCAAGGCATTTGACACTATCCCCCACTCAGGCATCATTGACAAACCCACCCAGCTAGGTAATGTGGAAGAAAGATACCATTTGGTACCGCTATAGTGCCTTTTTTAGGCAAAGTTCAAAGAACAAAACCACCACCGTAACAGGTACAAGCATGCAAAATCTGAAGGTAATACTACTCAATGCTAGAAGTCTAAACCTCAAAATGCATTCTCTCGAGGCACTCCTAAAAATGGAGAACATCGATATTTGTGCAGTAACTGAGACCTGGTTCAAGGCTCCAGAGAGTACCCCTGCAATACCAGGCTACAACTCTTACCACAGTTTTCGACCACCAAACCAGGATCAAAACACTAAAGGTGGAAGAGTGTCCATATTCATAAAGGATATTCACACCACCAGGTTAGTTGCCCAACACAATGTGTCTGAAATTCTCCAGGTGCAACTAACACTAGGTAAGACTGCAATCCAAATTGTAGCTTGCTACAGATCTCGCACCATGCCCCAAGATTCTTACTACACCTTCCTAAACATACTGGAAAATATTAATATACAACCAAACACCCTAATACTGGGTGATTTCAACTACCCTGCCATTAACTGGGAAAACTACTCGTGTACCAACACCTTTGCCCAACGGTTCTTGGAATTCATAAATTCCAATGCCCTGGATCAACTAATCCATAGTCCCACCAGGGGCTCCAATATCCTAGACCTGGTCATTACCAACATGGGAAATCGATGCTCCATACCTATGGTCACCCCCTCGTTGGTCAGGTCAGACCATAAGCTAATCACCCTTAACATCCACATCCCACCCTCACCCCAGTAAGGAAACCTCCATAAAAAAACTTCTCCAAAGCCAACTTCATGCTACTCAAGTCAGAAGCGACAAACTTCATGTCACCCATGCAGATGGGAACTGAAAGTTCGACTGCTGAGTCCTACACTAAGGCACTGTACGAGCACATCCATTCATGCATGAATCGTGCCATCCCAAATAGAACCAAGATGTTCTCCTCCAAAAAAAAGGAAGCCAATCTGGTGGTCCTCTGCCATAAACAAACTTTACAACAAAAGAAAGAAACTGTTACAGAAAAGAGGAAAATCCCAATATGCAAAAAACTCCCTTACCAGCCTCAGTAAGAAGCTGAGATTCCTCATAAAATCCTCCAAAGCTAGTTACGAAAATAAAATAGCCAAATATTCCAAAGACAACCACAAGGCATTCTATAACTATGTCAAGAATCTAAATGGCAATGCTCAGATCTGCTGAGCTACAACAGAATGGCATTAAATATACTTATCCCAAAGATATTGCCAATATCCTGGCAGATCAATTCAGTGCCAACTTCACCCCCCTCTCACCCCCTAAATGGCGCATCTCAATACCGGAAGATTGCCAAATTCTGGTAATAACGGCCACACAGGTAAAAAATGCACTCTCTAAAGCTAAGAATACAGCATCCATGGGACCAGATGACATCCCGGGCTGTGTACTACATGAACTACAAAATGAACTGGCACCTCACCTAAGTGTCCTGTTTAATCATACCCTCACCTCAGGCTTCATGTCCACTGAGTGGTGCACAGCTACAGTTATCCCACTCCACAAGGGGGGATCCACCTTGGATCCCAGGAACTACCGCCCCATCAGTCTGACAAGCCTGATCTGCAAGGCCATGGAACATATTATCATGGAACTTATAAACAAAGACATTGGCAACCTTAAAACACTGGACCCCACCCAGTTTGGGTTCGTGAAGGGCCGATCTTGTCTCCTGAACCTGATTGACTTCTTCAAATCAGTCTCCAGAGCTGTGGACAAGGGTAAGGCAGTCCACACAGCCTATCTGGACCTCGCCAAGGCCTTTGACACCATCCTCTACTCTGGAATCATAGATAAACTTACTAAGTTGGGCATTAATCCCTGTCACTCAATGGTTTGCCAACTGGCTTACTGAAAGAACCCACACTGTAAAAGTAGCTGACTCCAAATCCAGCTCTAAACAAATGACAAGTGGAGTACCTCAGGGTTCAGTCCTGGGACCACTCTTGTTTGGCATCTACTTCTCTGAAGTACAGGCCAACACTAAGGGACTCTGGCTAATTTGCAGATGACTGCAAACTGGGAGCCATTATTGAATCCCCAAATGATGTTGATACTCTACAAAAGGGCCTTACAGAAACAGATGCCTGGTGCCAGAGCCATGGGCTCAAGCTCAATGCCAAAAAATGTATAGTTATTCCCTTTGGGAAAAAAACATGTACCCGTGAATTACCAAACAGGTGGCAGTACACTAAACACCGAAAGTGTGATAAGAGGCTTAGGGACACAGGTGGACAGTGGTCTCACCTTCAATAACCACATCACCACAACAGTCAGGAAATCCTTCTATGTGTCACACCTCATTACTAAGGACTTTTCATCGAGAAAAAAGGAGATCATTGTCCCACTGTACTCATCCCTCATTAGACCCATTATAGAATACAACACCCCATTTGGTTTGTACCTCTCAAGACATCTGCAACAACTGGAAAGGCAGCAGAAATACCTCACTAAAAGAGTCAGACCTAAAGTAGATCCCTACGCTGACCACCTTAAAAAACTCCAGTTATACTCTGTCACATATCATCTACTCTGAGGCGATATCTGCTTAACATACAAGGCCATGTCAAACCCAGAACTGCTGGACATGCTACACTTAAAGAAATCCCATTCCCTTAGAGCCACATGCTCCAAGGATCTAAACCTTGTCATCACAATAAACACAACATGCTGGAGGGATAGGCTCCTGACCCAGAGACTCCCCAGACTCTGGAACAGACTGCCCATACATGTTAAGCAGAGCACCTCTTTGGCCCTCTTCAAGAGGTACCTTGATGACTGGATGGGAGAAAGAAAATTCACCTCAGGGATCACGTCAGTTGCCCTGCTAGACAGGGGTCCAGGGAAGTAAATAGTGTGGGAAGAAATAGCCAGGGAATTGTTATGGCTAGGCTTGTATAGGCCTAGGGCAGATAGCCTAGTACCAGCCTATGAACATATGAACCTAAGACAGTACCAATAGTAGTAGGAGCAACAGGTCTTAGAAAGAAATAGTCTACAATCGTATTTAGATATGCTACCAATATATGTAACTCTGTATGAATTGCAGAAGGAGTCATTACTGGGCACATTGTGAGTGCTTCAAAGAGCACTACTGGCTGACATCAAAGAGTGAAACAATACTAATTTCATGAACTTTAATCGTACTTTGACTTAGGAATGGGGTTCACTCCCATCACGGTATTAGAAACCCATAAGACTTGGAGAAATTAAAAAAAACTAGGTATCAGCCCTTATACCATTAGATGGGCCGCTAACTGGCTCACTGATGCAACCCATACAGTCAAAATAGGAGAATCCACCTCCAACAGCCGACCTGTAACCAGTGCTGTTCCAGAGGGATCAGTTCTGGGACCTCTACTGTTTGGAATCTATTTCTCTGAAGTACAAGCAAAAACTAAACATCTGTGGCTGAAAAAGTTTGCTGATGACTGTAAACTGGGAGCGGTCATAGAATCTCCAAATGATGTCAACATCCTACAAGTGGGTTTTACACAAACAAATGATTAGTGCCAAAGTCATGGCCTTAAACTCAATTAAAAAAAATGTATTATCATCCCTTTTGGTAAGAGGAATGTTCCTTCTAACTACCACATCAGTATCAGCACCTTAAGTATGCACTCAGCTGTGAGAAATCTGGGTACGCAGGTTGACAGCAACCTTACCTTTGACCACTATGTCTCCACAGTTGTAAGGAGGGCATTCTATATTGCCCATCTCATAAGTAAGGGCATTGCCTCCAGAAAAAAAGAAGTTACAACCTCCCTGTACTCTTGCCTCATCAAGCCAATATTTGAGTGCAATGCCACTTTTGGTATTTACCTTTCCAAGCACCTGCAGCAATTGGAGAGACCATAAATGTTCCTCACAA
This sequence comes from Protopterus annectens, assembly GCF_019279795.1. Lineage (NCBI taxonomy): Eukaryota > Metazoa > Chordata > Ceratodontiformes > Protopteridae > Protopterus > Protopterus annectens. Next base: position 669,539,586 of record NC_056727.1, on the reverse strand, counting down.
GAAAAATTCAAGGTCTTCAACATCTGTCCTATGTGGATCATCTGAAATCACTGTCACTTTATTCTGTTTTCATACAGACTACTTGGAGGCAATCTCTGCTTTGTATACAAGGCACTCTCTGACCCTGCTTTACTGGAAATGCTGTATATCTGTAAGTCAAATGGTACACAGGTTACTCGCTCTATAGACCTTAACCTGGTATGTAACATTAATGGAACCTGCCGGAGGGACGGATTTGTCTCTGAGGTTGCCCCACCATTGTAACAAACTCCCACTTCATGTCAAACACAGTACCTCATTGGCGCTCTTCAAATGCAATCTGGACGATTGGATGGGTAACCATAAATTCACCCTTGGAGTTCCAGCTGTGTCCCTCATGGACAGGGGCACTAGGTGCTGATCATGGAAATAAGGGTAGACCTTGGCTAGGCTTGTAAGGGCCCTAGGGCCATTAGCCAAGTAACTTCCTATGATCCTATGAACAGTCACAAGGCAGAACTAACTGAGGCAATGAAAGCAGGATAATCCCAGTGCTGTTCTAGACCTCAAAGTTAATATGCAAACCAAAAGAACAACCACAACTATAGAAAAAAACCCAGTTGAGACAAATAACTGTCTCCGCTATGTAAAACAATACGAGTGAAACAGGACCCGGTCAAGTAATCACAAAATTTATTCCAATACGAACTAAGCTCCAAAACATCGGTTAAGCGCTTTGATCTGTAAATTACAGATTTCATCAGAACACCATACCCGTGTACTACAGACAAATTTAAAAACTTTTTGGCGCCAAAATGGGCAACTAAAAAATCTCATTTAAAGAGACAATACATAAAATATACAACATGCAACATATCAGATACTACTTGAATAATTAAAAACACAGGTATTAAAAATAGATGAATCTAATAAATATATTCATAAATAAATAGAAAATATTATATTTTTAAGGTCTCAGCTTATGAGGTTATAAAAGTTCAAAAAGAATAAAGCTAGTGCTTAGCCAAATCCCAGTTCAGCAAAGAAATAAATCAGCAAACCAAAAACGTCACTGGGAACTGCTGCTGTACAAATACTGTAAAATGTTTATTAAAACACAAAACAAACCAAAAAGTATCAAAGTGAGCGCTTTCGGGCTAAGCCCTTCTTCAGACAAAGTGCTTCTCACAAACATCACATTTTACAATAAACATACACCAATCACTCTTCAGTAAAAAACCCCACCCTGTTTTAATTGTTAGCTGAAACTAACAAGTCATCATTAAAAACACATTGCCACTACTCTTACTTAATAAAAAGTACGCCTACTTTTAAGTGTTGGCTTCAGAGGCACCATATCATTCAGCCCAGGTTGAATATGGGCTGTTAAATCTAAAATCCACTTTGATTCTATGGTTTCTGTCTTTAACCTAATATCACCCCCTCTCTTATTAATGAATACATTGGTTATCACCCTAAATTTAAATCTATGTGTAGGATTATCCTTTACATGATTATATAGCGCATTGTGCTCATCACAGTTCCTAATTGACGAAATATGCTGTAGTATCCTGACCTTAAGCATATTGTTGGTTTTACCAACATAATATCCTGAGCATGACGTGCAATCAGTCAAATACACCACATTAATGGTCCTACAGGTAGCTCTCCCTTTAAAATGAAAACTCTTCCCTGTGGAAGGATGTACAAACACTGTCTCCCTAGTAATATGGTCACAAGCCTTACAGCCCCCACATGGGACAGTACCCAGCGACCTAGGTAGGCATGTGACCTCATTGTTTCCCCTATCGTGACAGAGTATATCCTTCAGGTTCTTATTTCTCTTATAACTAAATTGTGGAAAGTCCCCTACTATATCACTCAAGTTTCTGTCACTAGTGATGATGTTCCAATTCCTCTTAATGATGTCACACACCCCTTTGACATTACTGCCATAGGTTAGTGTTATCCTAGGTATAGTTTCCTTCTTCCTACCTTTCATCCGGTGACCATTGTGACTACTATAATTACTTCCTAGGTTCGTCGTAACATCAAGCCATGGTCTATATTTGCCTTGCCTATTCGCAGTACCTCTTGCTACTGCTGTTTCCACTAACTCACATCTATACCCTCTTTCTTGGAAACATTCTTTTAAATCATCTATCTCTCTCTCAAAATGTTCATCCTGTCGACTGATCCTAGAGATCCTGCCAACCTGCCCCTCCACTATGTTGGAAAAGGTATATCTAGGGTGCATGCTGTCAAATGAGAGCAAAGAATTCTTCCAACTCTATTTTCGATATAATCTGGAACTAAAGCCTATGGGTGTAAGTTCTACTGTGACATCCAAGAAGTCCAGAGCCTCACATGAGCTCTTGATATCAAACTTCAAGAAGGATGTGGTAGAGTGTAGATATTCCATAAAAGTATTTAGCCTTTGTTCACCCCCCCTTCCAGACAATAAAGATATCGTCTACAAAACGTAGATAAACCCCTATATGTGGACTCCAATCTCTGTGGTTCAAAACATGTTTCTTTTCCCAGAAGGAGAGAACTAGGTTGGCGTAGGAATTTGCACAGGGGGTACCCATGGCTACCCCCTGTACTTGCCTAAACATTGATCCATTGCTCAAGAAGATGTTATTCTCCAAGACCAGTTTCAGTGACTCTTCTATGAGAAAAAGTTCTTTCTCTACGACACCCACATCCTTCAGAATCCCTACACAGGCTGCTATGCCATACTCATTGCCTATTACTGTGAACAAACTATTTACATCTAGGCTTACCAACATAGTGCCCTCCTGGCTACCTTCCCTGTTCATTTCACCCAAAACTCTAAGGAAATGTGCAGTGTCCTTCAGAACATTGTTCATACGATCTACGTAAGGTCTAAGTGTGGACTCAACCATATTGACAAATGCTCCGTGACCCACCCCTTCCCGAAACTATGGGTCTAAGGGGTGGGTCTGTCAATGATTTGTGCACCTTGGGTAGGCCTTGAACACAGGAATGACTGGTTTATCCACATGAAAGAATTCCATGAGGTCTTGAGTGATATACATGTTAGTATACAACCATTTAATCCGTCCATGTACCTTACTAATAATATTCCTGACCTCTACTGGATTCAATAGATGATATACATCTTTGTCTGCCAAGAATCCAGATAATTTCATGTTATACCAGTCAGTGTCAAGGACCACTACAGCCCCTCCTTTATCTGCCATCTTTATTGTTAAGTCTTTGTTCTTACTAAGATTCTCTAGGGCCCGTCTTTGCTCAGGGTTCAGATTGTAAAAACGATCTTTTCCTTTTTCTTGCATAAACAAAAACAAGTCATTTTCACATTTATTAATGAATAAGCTAAGTGCGGGTGAAAAAGGTGGAACATAACTACTAGGCTGACGTAGGCCCACACTAGGACCCTGTGTCCCTCCATAGATTTTGTTCAGCATAACCCTTCGACAATACAGCATCAAATCCAATACTACATCGCTATATATACAAGCTTTGCTTGGTACAAACGTCATCCCTTTGTTTAAAACATAAATTTCAGCTTCACTCAGTACATATTTAGATAAATTAAATGCAATATCATAAACAGAATTACTTGCAGTCAGTTCAAAGTTCTCCTCTTATTCACTGAGTCCCTGTCGTCGCTCCGCGACCGCTTCCATGGACCCTTCTTCCTCACATTCATAGATAGCATGCCCAAAAAATAATTCTGTCCTGGAGCCATTTTCGGACGCGCTCCCAAACCTCCTGAACAGGATTGTAAGTCCAAGGAGCCAATGGCTTCATCTGTGGCATTCTGTAGGTTTACCAAAGGGACTCCTGACCCTGTTCTTGTTGTTAACCCTTCCTCAATAGGGCTTCCCTTGTCACACCCAACGTCTGCTGTCTCCTCAAGCCTAGATGGTTCTGTGCTCTTATTTCCTAAAACACTGGCACTAACCAGCGTCGATTGTTGTGCTGAGCTCAGGATCCCTGCAACGCCATCAACAGCTGTGATGTCTTCTCTAGCCACAGACCGCTCATCTGATGCGACGTCAACTGGCCGCTCATCTGATGCGACGTCAGCTGGGACTGTTGTTATTAAATGTGTCTCCCTGTTCGACGTCAATCGTCTGCGTCGTTCTCCTGTTGTTGTAGATACCCCGCTGGGTCTCTGTGCCCTCCAAGTAGCGTTCGAAGCCCTAGGGGTATTCTTCGGCCACATGAAGATATTGCCCCTCGAGAAATCTTCATAATCCCTTTTCAACTTTCCCATCTTCATAGTTTTTAGTTTCTCATCATTGTCCATGAGCCCTCGATGTAGCTTTTCCAGCCGAGATTCGTGATACGGCTCACGGAACTCTTTGGACAATTTCTGCCTTATGTTAAACACCTCCCATTTCAATTCCTCAGTCTCTGGTAGGAAAAAAGTCAAAAGTAATTCTATGTATTGAAAACTTGTGTTCAAATTAATAGCCTGCCATTTAGCTAATAGCTCTGGGTACCTGTCCCCTTGAGTAGGCATGCACAATATGCGCATACCTCTCGGGACAATACCATAATCCAGGCAAGCCTCCAAATGGTAGGCTTGCCATTGTAGTCGTTGCAGTCTCATGGCCTTAAAGTTCAGATCTCGAACTAGGTCCTCAAAAGTTCTGTCCATCGCTAATGGTTTTGACACCTCCTCCATCCTGTTCCTCAAAACAGAAAAAACCAAATTCAAGAGGGGGTTCTTCTGCGTTGTCAGTTTATCAGTACACCAAGTTCCAGATAGAGGCTCACCGCTGCCTGTTTCCATAGTAGTTCTTGAGCCATTTGCTGTTATATCTCCTTCAGCAGCATGCAAAGCACAATAAGCCAAATGTGATCAAGTCCAAAAAGAGTAAAGCTAGTGCTTAGCCAAATCCCAGTTCAGCAAAGAAATAAATCAGCAAACCAAAAATGTCACTGGGAACTGCTGCTGTACAAATACTGTAAAATGTTTATTAAAACACAAAACAAACCAAAAAGTATCAAAGTGAGCGCTTTCGGGCTAAGCCCTTCTTCAGACAAAGTGCTTCTCACAAACATCACATTTTAAAATAAACATACACCAATCACTCTTCAGTAAAAAAACCCACCCTGTTTTAATTGTTAGCTGAAACTAACAAGTCATCATTAAAAACACATTGCCACTACTCTTACTTAATAAAACGTACGCCTACTTTTAAGTGTTGGCTTCAGAGGCACCATATCATTCAGCCCAGGCATGTATATCACTCAAGACCTCATGGAATTCTTTCATGTGGATAAACCAGTCATTCCTGTGTTCAAGGCCCTACCCAAGGTGCACAAATCATTGACAGACCCACCCCTTAGACCCATAGTTTCGGGAAGGGGGTGGGTCACGGAGCATTTGTCAATATGGTTGGAGTGCACACTTAGACCTTACGTAGATCGTATGAACAACGTTCTGAAGGACACTGCACATTTCCTTAGAGTTTTGGGTGAAATGAACAGGGAAGGTAGCCAGGAGGGCACTATGTTGGTAAGCCTAGATGTAAATAGTTTGTTCACAGTAATAGGCAATGAGTATGGTATAGCAGCCTGTGTAGGGATTCTGAAGGATGTGGGTGTCATAGAGAAAGAACTTTTTCTCATAGAAGAGTCACTGAAACTGGTCTTGGGGAATAACATCTTCTTGAGCAATGGATCAGTGTTTAGGCAAGTACAGGGGGTAGCCATGGGTACCCCCTGTGCAAATTCCTACGCCAACCTAGTTCTCTCCTTCTGGGAAAAGAAACATGTTTTGAACCACAGAGATTGGAGTCCACATATAGGGGTTTATCTACGTTGTGTAGACGATATCTTTATTGTCTGGAAGGGGGGTGAACAAAGACTAAATACTTTTATGGAATATCTACACTCTACCACATCCTTCTTGAAGTTTGATATCAAGAGCTCATGTGAGGCTCTGGACTTCTTGGATGTCACAGTAGAACTTACACCCATAGGCTTTAGTTCCAGATTATATCAAAAAGAGAGTTGGAAGAATTCTTTGCTCTCATTTGACAGCATGCACCCTAGATATACCTTTTCCAACATAGTGGAGGGGCAGGTTGGAAGGATCTCTAGGATCAGTCGACAGGATGAACATTTTGAGAGAGAGATAGATGATTTAAAAGAATGTTTCCAAGAAAGAGGGTATAGATGTGAGTTAGTGGAAACAGCAGTAGCAAGAGGTACTGCGAATAGGCAAGGCAAATATAGACCATGGCTTGATGTTACGACGAACCTAGGAAGTAATTATAGTAGTCACAATGGTCACCGGATGAAAGGTAGGAAGAAGGAAACTATACCTAGGATAACACTAACATATGGCAGTAATGTCAAAGGGGTGTGTGACATCATCAAGAGGAATTGGAACATCATCACTAGTGACAGAAACTTGAGTGATATAGTAGGGGACTTTCCACAATTTAGTTATAAGAGAAATAAGAACCTGAAGGATATACTCTGTCACGATAGGGGAAATAATGAGGTCACATGCCTACCTAGGTCGCTGGGTACTGTCCCATGTGGGGGCTGTAAGGCTTGTGACCATATTAATAGGGAGACAGTGTTTGTACATCCTTCCACAGGGAAGAGTTTTTATTTTAAAGGGAGAGCTACCTGTAGGACCATTAATGTGGTGTATTTGGCTGATTGCACGTCATGCTCAGGATATTATGTTGGTAAAACCAACAATATGCTTAAGGTCAGGATACTACAGCATATTTCGTCAATTAGGAACTGTGATGAGCACCATGCGCTATATAATCATGTAAAGGATAATCCTACACATAGATTTAAATTTAGGGTGATAGCCAATGTATTCATTAATAAGAGAGGGGGTGATATTAGGTTAAAGACAGAAACCATAGAATCAAAGTGGATTTTAGATTTAACAGCCAATATTCAACCTGGGCTGAATGATATGGTGCCTCTGAAGCCAACACTTAAAAGTAGGCGTACTTTTTATTAAGTAAGAGTAGTGGCAATGTGTTTTTAATGATGACTTGTTAGTTTCAGCTAACAATTAAAACAGGGTGGGTTTTTTTACTGAAGAGTGATTGGTGTATGTTTATTTTAAAATGTGATGTTTGTGAGAAGCACTTTGTCTGAAGAAGGGCTTAGCCCGAGAGCTCACTTTGATACTTTTTGGTTTGTTTTGTGTTTTAATAAACATTTTACAGTATTTGTACAGCAGCAGTTCCCAGTGACGTTTTTGGTTTGCTGATTTATTTCTTTGCTGAACTGGGATTTGGCTAAGCACTAGCTTTATTCTTTTTGGACTTGATCACATTTGGCTTATTGTGCTATGCATGCTGCTGAAGGAGATATAACAGCAAATGGCTCAAGAACTACTATGGAAACAGGCAGCGGTGAGCCTCTATCTGGAACTTGGTGTACTGATAAACTGACAACGCAGAAGAACCCCCTCTTGAATTTGGGTTTTTCTGTTTTGAGGAACAGGATGGAGGAGGTGTCAAAACCATTAGCGATGGACAGAACTTTTGAGGACCTAGTTCGAGATCTGAACTTTAAGGCCATGAGACTGCAACGACTACAATGGCAAGCCTACCATTTGGAGGCTAGCCTGGATTATGGTATTGTCCCGAGAGGTATGCGCATATTGTGCATGCCTACTCAAGGGGACAGGTACCCAGAGCTATTAGCTAAATGGCAGGCTATTAATTTGAACACAAATTTTCAATACATAGAATTACTTTTGACTTTTTTCCTACCAGAGACTGAGGAATTGAAATGGGAGGTGTTTAACATAAGGCAGAAATTGTCCAAAGAGTTCCGTGAGCCATATCATGAATCTCGGCTGGAACAGCTACATCGAGGGCTCATGGACAATGATGAGAAACTAAAAACTACGAAGATGGGAAAGTTGAAAAGGGATTATGAAGATTTCTCGAGGGGCAATATCTTCGTGTGGCCGAAGAATACCCCTAGGGCTTCGAACGCTACTTGGAGGGCACAGAGACCCAGTGGGGTATCTACAACAACAGGAGAACGACGCAGATGATTGACGTCGAACAGGGAGACACGTTTAATAACAACAGTCCCAGTTGACGTCGCATCAGATGAGCGGCCAATTGACGTCGCATCAGATGAGCGGTCTGTGGCTAGAGAAGACATCACAGCTCTTGATGGCGTTGCAGGGATCCTGAGCTCAGCACAACAATCGACGCTGGTTAGTGCCAGTGTTTTAGGAAATAAGAGCACAGAACCATCTAGGCTTGAGGAGACAGCAGACGTTGGGTGTGACAAGGGAAGCCCTATTGAGGAAGGGTTAACAACAAGAACAGGGGCAGGAGTCCCTTTGGTAAACCTACAGAATGCCACAGATGAAGCCATTGGCTCCTTGGACTTACAATCCTGTTCAGGAGGTTTGGGAGCGCGTCCGAAAATGGCTCCAGGACAGAATTATTTTTTGGGCATGCTGCCTATGAATGTGAGGAAGAAGGGTCCATGGAAGCGGTCGTGGAGCGACGACAGGGACTCAGTGAACAAGAGGAGAACTTTGAATTGACTGCAAGTAATTCTGTTTATGATATTGTATTTAATTTATCTAAATATGTACTGAGTGAAGCTGAAATTTATGTTTTAAACAAAGGGATGACGTTTGTACCAAGCAAAGCTTGTACATATAGCGATGTAGTATTGGATTTGATGTTGTATTGTCGAAGGGTTATGCTGAACAAAATCTATGGAGGGACACAGGGTCCTAGTGTGGGCCTACGTCAGCCTAGTAGTTATGTTCCACCTTTTTCACCCGCACTTAGTTTATTCATTAATAAATGTGAAAATGACTTGGTTTTGTTTATGCAAGAAAAAGGAAAAGATCGTTTTTACAATCTGAACCCTGAGCAAAGACGGGCCCTAGATAATCTTAGTAAGAACAAAGACTTAACAATAAAGATGGCAGATAAAGGAGGGGCTGTAGTGGTCCTTGACACTGACTGGTATAACATGAAATTATCTGGATTCTTGGCAGACAAAGATGTATATCATCTATTGAATCCAGTAGAGGTCAGGAATATTATTAGTAAGGTACATGGACGGATTAAATGGATGTATACTAACATGTATATCACTCAAGACCTCATGGAATTCTTTCATGTGGATAAACCAGTCATTCCTGTGTTCAAGGCCCTACCCAAGGTGCACAAATCATTGACAGACCCACCCCTTAGACCCATAGTTTCGGGAAGGGGGTGGGTCACGGAGCATTTGTCAATATGGTTGGAGTGCACACTTAGACCTTACGTAGATCGTATGAACAATGTTCTGAAGGACACTGCACATTTCCTTAGAGTTTTGGGTGAAATGAACAGGGAAGGTAGCCAGGAGGGCACTATGTTGGTAAGCCTAGATGTAAATAGTTTGTTCACAGTAATAGGCAATGAGTATGGCATAGCAGCCTGTGTAGGGATTCTGAAGGATGTGGGTGTCGTAGAGAAAGAACTTTTTCTCATAGAAGAGTCACTGAAACTGGTCTTGGAGAATAACATCTTCTTGAGCAATGGATCAGTGTTTAGGCAAGTACAGGGGGTAGCCATGGGTACCCCCTGTGCAAATTCCTACGCCAACCTAGTTCTCTCCTTCTGGGAAAAGAAACATGTTTTGAACCACAGAGATTGGAGTCCACATATAGGGGTTTATCTACGTTTTGTAGACGATATCTTTATTGTCTGGAAGGGGGGTGAACAAAGGCTAAATACTTTTATGGAATATCTACACTCTACCACATCCTTCTTGAAGTTTGATATCAAGAGCTCATGTGAGGCTCTGGACTTCTTGGATGTCACAGTAGAACTTACACCCATAGGCTTTAGTTCCAGATTATATCGAAAAGAGAGTTGGAAGAATTCTTTGCTCTCATTTGACAGCATGCACCCTAGATATACCTTTTCCAACATAGTGGAGGGGCAGGTTGGAAGGATCTCTAGGATCAGTCGACAGGATGAACATTTTGAGAGAGAGATAGATGATTTAAAAGAATGTTTCCAAGAAAGAGGGTATAGATGTGAGTTAGTGGAAACAGCAGTAGCAAGAGGTACTGCGAATAGGCAAGGCAAATATAGACCATGGCTTGATGTTACGACGAACCTAGGAAGTAATTATAATAGTCACAATGGTCACCGGATGAAAGGTAGGAAGAAGGAAACTATACCTAGGATAACACTAACATATGGCAGTAATGTCAAAGGGGTGTGTGACATCATCAAGAGGAATTGGAACATCATCACTAGTGACAGAAACTTGAGTGATATAGTAGGGGACTTTCCACAATTTAGTTATAAGAGAAATAAGAACCTGAAGGATATACTCTGTCATGATAGGGGAAACAATGAGGTCACATGCCTACCTAGGTCGCTGGGTACTGTCCCATGTGGGGGCTGTAAGGCTTGTGACCATATTAATAGGGAGACAGTGTTTGTACATCCTTCCACAGGGAAGAGTTTTCATTTTAAAGGGAGAGCTACCTGTAGGACCATTAATGTGGTGTATTTGGCTGATTGCACGTCATGCTCAGGATATTATGTTGGTAAAACCAACAATATGCTTAAGGTCAGGATACTACAGCATATTTTGTCAATTAGGAACTGTGATGAGCACAATGCGCTATATAATCATGTAAAGGATAATCCTACACACAGATTTAAATTTAGGGTGATAGCCAATGTATTCATTAATAAGAGAGGTGGTGATATTAGGTTAAAGACAGAAACCATAGAATCAAAGTGGATTTTAGATTTAACAGCCCATATTCAACCTGGGCTGAATGATATGGTGCCTCTGAAGTCAACACTTAAAAGTAGGCGTACTTTTTATTAAGTAAGAGTAGTGGCAATGTGTTTTTAATGATGACTTGTTAGTTTCAGCTAACAATTAAAACAGGGTGGGGTTTTTTACTGAAGAGTGATTGGTGTATGTTTATTTTAAAATGTGATGTTTGTGAGAAGCACTTTGTCTGAAGAAGGGCTTAGCCCGAAAGTGCTCACTTTGATACTTTTTGGTTTGTTTTGTGTTTTAATAAACATTTTACAGTATTTGTACAGCAGCAGTTCCCAGTGACGTTTTTGGTTTGCTGAGGTTATAAAAGTTGTAATACAGGTTTAATAGAAATAAAATCATTAATACCAGGAGATTTTGTGGCATTAGTTACAATTTGCCCAAAAGGTTCCCTTTTACATAACTGTGCTTTTTGATTACCTCCCCCCCCAGCTGATATATGTACTTGATCAATAATTGCAAATTTAAATGTGTGTGTGTCACCATACTTATTTATATGCCTGAACAGGGCGTTTTTTGTATCTTTAACTTTTATTTTATATAGGTGTTCATAAATACGTTTTTTCAGTTGTCTCTCTGTTTTCCCTATATAAAATACAGCACATGTACTACACTTGGCTAAATAAACTATATTATTACTATTGCAATTTCCCTTTCTGAACCGTACATATGTCTTATTAATATCATCCAATCTAATTCCTACAGCTTCGTTAATGGCATAACATTATTTACACTGCCCACATTTTTTGGTATGCATATTTTTTGTGATATTATTATGAGTATTTGTATTTAATAAGTTTTTAATATTCATACCCATTTTAAACACAAAATTAGGATCGTTACCAATGACACTCAATAGTTCATCATCCATTACTAATATATTCCAATGTTTCTTTATAATGTTCTTAATATCAGTTACGAATGGGGAATATGTTAATACACAAACTCTATTATATTCTTTTTGTACATTATTTTGAGTGCTTGATATATTGAAATTCTCATTACCAAGAATAGGTGGAAATTTATTACCCCATTCATTAATAACATAAGCTGATGTGTCATCTAATAAGGCCAAAGGACATCCTCTGTTAATAAACATGTTTCTAATATTGTTTATTTCATCTTTCATTTTGTTTTAATCAGAGGTCATTCTAGCCACACGTATACATTGACCTTTATATATATTCTTAAGAATATGTCTAGGATGATTACTAGAGTAGTCAAGGTAGCCATTCGAAAAAGTTTCTTTTCTAAATATTTCTGACTGAAAGCCAGTATTAGTGTGGCTCACATATGTATCCAAGTATGCTATGCCTTCATGACTAAAATTATATGTAAACTTCAGGAAGTTACTGGTGATGTTTATATATTCAAAAAATTCCACAAGTGTATCAATAGGCCCATCCCATAATAAAAACATATCATCTAAAAATCTTGTGTAATATATGATATGCTTAAAACAGACACAATTGAATAAATGTTGGTTCTCCCATTCAAGCATTACTAAATTAGCGAAAATGGGGGCACATGATGCCCCCATAGCCACTCCTTTTGTTTGTTTATAATGCTCGCCTTCAAAATAGATATAATTATGTTCTAAGACAAGGCTCATCATATCCACAATTAAATTGATACGATCCCAGCTTAGACGGGAATATTTCCTCAAACTGTCACAAAATAATTCTAATCCCTGTTCTCTGGGGATAGACGAAAATAAATCAATAGTGACATATATCAAATTACTTTTCCATTTATTCCTTGTTAACTGGGATAAAAACATCCACGAATCCTTTACTATATGAGGCGTGTATTGGTAAATATGTTTTACCCATTCATCTATAGCTATGCCAATATTAAATGTCTTAGCTTTACTTCCTGAAATAATAGGTCTAAAAGGTGAGTTATTAATATTTTTATGTACTTTGGGGATACACACTATTGTAACCAGTGTAGGATTATCTTTTTTCAAAAAATTAAATGTATCAACTGTAATCCTATGATCTACTATTTATCTAAAGCTAAGTCTATTTTATAGTAACCTATATTTATTTCATTACGAGAAACAACTTCATAATTCCCAGATTCAATTAATATAGTTTGAACTTTATTAATATAATCAATTGTATTATATAAGACAACACCTTCACCTTTATCTGGCTTCATCACTCAAATATCCTTATTCCTAATCAGCTCAGCCAGACATTTCCTCTCTACATCTTCCAAGTTGTCTGTATATTTCCTTTTCTTACTAGTTCTATTGTAGTCATAAATATCCACACATACTGATTCTTCAAAAATTTGCACTTTTTTATGTGCAGGGGAGATAAAAGTACTTTTTTTTCTTCATTTAATTCGTCAATACTTTATAGTTACTATTATTTTTATGAAAGATAGCTAAATTTGGTCTACAGCAATACAATTTGATATCAGTAATAGCATCTACCAAATTAAATTTAGCTGTGGGTATATATTTCATACCCTTTTGAAACAAGGAAAAAAGTTCATCATTAATTTGTATGGAAGTATAATTAAATATATTCAAATCATTCTGCACAAAAAGAACTTGTCTATCTTCATTTAAAGATAAATTAATATTACTGTCTAAATCATTATTACTATTGACATCATCAGGTACTAAAGTAGTTATTTCATTAAGTAATGGTACTTCCCTTGGTATAAAACAATTAGAATCATTTATCTCCAATATTGATTTGTTTTCTGGTACTTCCTTTTCTGTTGTGGGGTAAAATATCGTCCCCCTTGAAAATTTGTACCAGTCTACCTTATGTTCATTAGAGTCCATTTTATGGATAGGCTCATACTCTTTTTTCCATATATATGCTCTATTCTCCTCATATTGCTCAACATAACGTTGCATCTTCCTATATTTCCTGTCAAATATCTTTTCTGCCTTACTATCTGCTAATAAATACTGCTTATTATATAAGTCTTTCCACTGAGGAAACAATAAATCTGTGACAATAATATTATTTAATTTGTCAATCTCATTGATCAACAAACTTAATTTCTCATCATGAATGGGAGAACCAACATTTATTCAATTGTGTCTATTTTAAGCACATCATATATTACACAAGATTTTTAGATAATATGTTTTTATTATGGGATGGGCCTATTGATACACTTGTGGAATTTTTTGAATATATAAACATCACCAGTAACTTCCTGAAGTTTACATATAATTTTAGTCATGAAGGCATAGCATACTTGGATACATATGTGAGCCACACTAATACTGGCTTTCAGTCAGAAATATTTAGAAAAGAAACTTTTTTGAATGGCTACCTTAACTACACTAGTAATCATCCTAGACATATTCTTAAGAATATATATATAAGGGTCAATGTATACGTGTGGCTAGAATGACCTCTGATTATAACAAAATGAAAGATGAAATAAACAATATTAGAACCATGTTTATTAACAGAGGATATCCTTTGGCCTTATTAGATGATACATCAGCTTATGTTATTAATGAATGGGGTAATAAATTTCCACCTATTCTTGGTAATGAGAATTTCAATATGTCAAACACTCAAAATAATGTACAAAAAGAATATAATAGAGTTTGTGTATTAACATATTCCCCATTCGTAATTGATATTAAGAACATTATAAAGAAACATTGGAATATATTAGTAATGGATGATGAACTATTGAGTGTCATTGGTAACGATCCTAATTTTGTGTTTAAAATGGTTATGAATATTAAAAACTTATTAAATACAAATACTCATAATAATATCACAAAAAATATCCATACCAAAAAATGTGGGCAGTGTAAACAATGTTATGCCATTAACGAAGCTGTAGGAATTACATTGGATGATATTAATAAGACATGCATACGGTTCAGAAAGGGAAATTGCAATAGTAATAATATAGTTTATTTAGCCAAGTGTAGTACATGTACTGTATTTTATATAGGGAAAACAGAGAGACAACTGAAAAAACATATTTATGAACATCTATATAAAATAAAAGTTAAAGATACAAAAAACGCCCTGTTCAGGCATATAAATAAGTATGGTGACACACACACACACACATTTAAATTTGCAATTATTGATCAAGTACATATATCAGCTGGGGGGGGGGTAATCACAAAGCACAGTTATGTAAAAGGGAATCTTTTTCGCAAATTGTAACTAATGCCACAAAATCTCCTGGTATTAATGATTTTATTTCCATTAAACCTGCATTACAACTTTTATAACCTCATAAGCTGAGACCTTAAAAACATAATATTTTCTATTTATTTATGAATATATTTATTAGATTCATCTATTTTAAATACCTGTGTTTTTAACTGTTCAAGTAGTATTTAATATGTTGCATGTTGTATATTTTATGTATTGTCTCTTTAAATGAGATTTTTTAGTAGCTCATTTTGGCGCCAAAAAGTTTTTAAATTTGTCTGTAGTACACAGATATGGTGTTCTGATGAAGTCTGTAATTTACAGATGAAAGCGCTTAACCGATGTTTTTGAGCTTAGTTCGTATTGGAATAAATTTTGTGATTACTTGACCAGGTCCTGTTTCACTCGTACTGTTTTACATAGTGGAGACAGTTATTTGTCTCAAAGTTAATATGCTGTGATCATCTTTGTTCAAGTTCCAGAAAACAGATATACCGCTTCTGTTGGTTAAAGAAGTGAGTTTTGTTTGTAACCACACCTTGACTCATACTTTTATGCAATACATTCTGCTACTGGATATACGCAGGACGAATGCCTTATGGTTGGCCTGCCCAATAATATCCAACATACTATGCTAGAAAGCAAGCTGGATTACCTTTCAATAATGCCTAACCAAGTATATGCCAACATTCTTGTCCTTAAAGCTAATGCTTTAAATAATAGTCAGGGCATTCAAAATTGTGCAGCAAAAACAATTACCTCAAATTCAGCAGTATCCAGGAATGCCATTCAGTCACATGGTATCTAAAATTTGCATTTAAAACCCCTAGTCCACTATCACCCTACAGGATAAGGTGGATAAACTCGAAATTAAGAAATGTCACAATTACTTGAGATTTCTGGGCCTCAATGAAGGAGTCAAGGTCTGGGCCTCAATGAAGGAGTCAAGGTCATTAAAAGCTGAAGTTATTTTAGTGAAGTTAATACTGAAAAAAAATATCAGATGCTTAGTAGTTTTTTTTTTTTTGGGGTAAGCCTATTCTTTGAAATCTAACCAGTTCATCTAAAAGAGGAGTTATAACTTGATTCAACCAGAGACCAGTCTTTGATTGATACTCAAACTGACAGCAGCTGACAAGAGCACTAGCTGAGAATGACTACATGGGGTACAGCCATACAGGAACTGAAAAATCCACCCACACCAATCAATGATCTATCCACGCTGTTAAGGATCCAAAAGGTGGAAACGGTGGTATTTCAGTTAAAAAGAAGAGGACAGTTGTAAAATAATGGGGACCCCCCCAGGGAAATTCTTAAGGAATTTGACAAGTTCTTTAAGAGCTTAAACAGTGGCGAGGAGGGCACCAGTGAAGATAAATATGAAGTCTTCAGAAGAAAAGGGAAGTAGTTTTCTGGCTAATTTTTACAAAGCAGGAAAGTGTAGAAGCAATTTGAGGACAGAAAAAAAAAATAATAAATTTCCAGGGCCAGATGGGATCCCAATTGAGGTGTGTAAATGAGGGGAAGAAGTTTTAGTAGAAATCTGGTTAAGATGAAATAGAAAAAAAAAAGAACACTAGAGTCACGAAGAAGAGGGATTATATCAGTCTTGCCAAATGAGGGGAGGGATTCAGAGGTTGATAGTTTGTACAAACCTGTTAGTATTTCAAACCATTATTTTTACATTTTCATGACTATAATGGCAAAGAGGTTAGCAGGAACATTGGGTGGACTGGGCCTTCTTATCTGAAGTTTTAAAGACAAGGAAGGTTTCAAAACAGTCTACATATATATATATATATATATATATATATATATATATATATATATACTGAAAGAAGTATGTAGGGGCAGAAGCACATGTCAAGTTGATGGATAAAATTTCAGAAAAGTTTAGACTGAGTAGAGTGACTCTGTAGGGGTGTCCACTGTTCCAGTTATCATTTACTATATATTTAGAGCCACTAATGGAAAGGGTGAGGGGTTCAGGAATAACAGGATACAAGAGGAAAAGGGTAAAACTAAAAATTAGTCTCTATTCAGATAACATAATTTTAACCTTATCCAAATCCCAAGTAGACATGGGTGAACTTTTTCAATTTATTAGATTTGTAAGTTTACAGAGTTGAAAAATAAATGAAACTGAAAGGCAATGGGTATAAATGTGAGGGTCATGAATATATTAAAAGCTGTAAACCCACATATGTTGCGGGTAAGTATTCAAATATCTGACATATGGTTGACTAGTACACATGAGCAGGTGATGTGTAAATCATATGACAAGATATGGGCACTATTCGAGGGAAATTGCAGAAGTAGAAAAAATCTAATTTAGAATTGGATTATAAGGACATGATATTCAAATGGTATGTGGTCCATCATATGCTTTACTTCAAGTATTTTGGACACATCTGAGAAAGAGGACTAAACATGCCTCACAGTTGGATAAAAGTTTTTTTGGGGTTTTATATTATAACAGCGAATGCTTAAAACTGCAAACGCTGTATAATCAACCCAAAAAAAACAAAAATACAAAATTCCGAACAAACGGACCAGCGATTTTTTTTTTCCCAGGAAAAAAAAACTGCTAGTCCACAAAAAAAAAAAAAAAAAAAAAACACAAAATAAAGTCCCTTTTCCGAGATCGCACCACAGTGGAGGAAATGGCAAAGTTACAAAAACGGCCCAATGATTTTTTTTTTCCCCGGGGAAAAAAAAGAAGTTATGTACTCACCATAACGTTCCATGTGAGTTGTTCCATCTCACCTTCATTCCTCACTGATGGATTCCTCGGCTCCGACACGGCCATTTAGCAAAGCTCAAAGATTACCAGTAGCTCGAGACCAAGACCCTTATCCCATGATGCATTGCTGGAATTACCTCAGATCTTGTTTGCTGCGTGTACCATAGACTAGTAAGAGGACTAATCTCCCCAGACAGGAAGAAACATTGAATAACCAGGATGAAGTCAGTCTCCATGTCAACCATCAGCCAGGTGGGGGAAGGAGGGAGGGACGTGAGAATGAAGGTGAGATGGAACAACTCATATGGAACATTATGGTGAGTACATAACTTCTTTATGTGAAGTTGTTCAATCTCGCCGTTCATTTTTCAATGATGGGTAGCGTCCCTAGCACCCTAAATCCTGGGTGGCTCACAGGAGTACATTTTTCAGGACCGTAGAACCAAAGAAAGCCCTGTCCCTGGAGGTCATGTCCACTTTGTAATGAGTGATAAAAGTGTCAGGCTTAGACCAAATGGCTGCAGTACAGATATTGTCAAGAGGTAACTTGACTTGAAAGGCCAAAGAAGTAGAGGCTGCTCTGGTTGAATGCGCCTTCACTTTATGCAACAAAGACCTATTAGCAGATGAGTAAGTGTAGGTGATACAATCTGAAAGCCACTTAGAAAGAGTTGTTTTAGCCACTGGCCTATTTTTTCTGGCTTCAGAAAATGAAACAAAAAGTTGGTCTGACTTTCTGAAATCTTTTGTTCTGTCCAGATAATATCTAAGCTGTCTGTGAACATCAAGTTTATGCAGCATGTATTCTAAATTGTTGGTATGTTTGGGGAAAAAAAGGGGCAACTCAATAACTTGATTTATGTTTGTCTCAGAACATTTAGGCAAAAACGAAGGGTTAGTCCTAAGGGATACTCTGTCAGGATGAAAAATTATATATGGAGGCTTGACAGATAATGCCTGAAGCTCTGACACTCTGCGGGCTGAAGTAATGGCCACTAGAAAAATTGTTTTCCATGACAGAAACTTGAGCTCACAAGATGATGCTGATTCAAACGGAGAAATAATAATATGGGAAAGCATGAAATTCAAGCTCCAGGGAGAATAAGGAGTCTTCACCAGAGGTCTCATGTGAAAAGTACCTTTGAGGAAGGCCTTTGATAACTGGTGTTGCATAATATTCAGTCCATCAATACCTAGATGTAAAGTAGATATAGCTGCTAATTGGACCCTAACGGTAGCAGCTGCAGCTCCTTCATGAAAAATCTCGGTCAAGAATTCTAAAATGGATGACAATGGAGCTTGGTAAGGATCAAGGTTTTTGTCAGAAGCCCAAATGGAAATATTTTCTACTTACTTCGATACAATTTTCTGGTGGAAGATTTGTGGGAAGCCAACAGAATTTGACTTGTGTCATCTGAAAGATTATGAAGCCTGGCTATACGGGGAACTGGAGCAGCCAAGCAGTTAGCTTCAGTGACTGCAAGGAAGGATGTAGGTCCCCTATCACGTTGGATCTCCCTGGGATGTGTGTTGCCAACAGAAAGCGCTGGGATGACACAGCCCACTGCCAAACTCTGAGGGCTTCTCGGCAAAGGGGGTAAGACTTGGTCCCGCCCTGTTTGTTCAAATATCAGACCACTGACATGTTGTCTGTCTGTATGGCAATTGTCCCTAGAGGGAGAGAGTCCTGAAAGTACTGCAATGCCAGAAGTACACTCTCATCTCTAGGACACTGATAAGCAAATGTGACTCTTGATCCATCCATGTGCCTTGGGCAGTCTTTCCCTGAAAATGCCCCCCCCCTCACCCTATCAGGGAAGCATCCGTGGTCACAGTGGCTACTGGAGGGGGAAGTACAAAGGGGCATCCAATTGTAACATGTAGAGACATCAACCACCACTGAAGATCCCTCTTGCAAGAGTTTGTAATCAGAATCATATGGTTCATTGGCAACTGCTGGTAAGACCATTGAGTGAACAAGAGCCACTGAAGATTCTGCATATGCATCCTCGCCAATGGAATGGCTAAAATTGCTGCCACCATCAAACCTAGTACTTTCAAGACCTCTGCGGCTGGAGCTCTGTTCTTTGAAACCAGTGATGCCATATGTTGGTGAAGAATTGATACCCTTTCGACTGGAAGACGTAGAGTGGTGACTGAAGTGTCTAACTCCGCCCCTATAAAGACGATATGCTGCGATGGTGACAAGGCAGACTTTTCGAAGTTTACCGTAATGCCTAAGTGGTTGCAGAGTGTCAGAGTGGATTCTTTTGCCTGAATCAGTTGATGCCTGGTGGTGCAGGTAAGGAGCCAATCTTCTAGGTATGGAAACACCTGGAATCCCAGATGCCTCAAATGAGCCGTGACCACTGCCATACATTTGGTAAACACTCTGGGGGCTCGAAACTGGTAGTGACTGGCTCCCAGACGGAAATTCAGATGACCTCTGGATGGTCTGGCCATTTTGTATGTGGTAGTACGCATCCTTGAGATCGATCAAGCACATCCAATTCTCCTTCCCTAAAAAGGGGAGTATGGACTGAAGCGTGACCATCCGATACTTCTATTTTTTTACAAATTGGTTCAGTTTGCTGAGGTCCAAAATGGGTCTCCAGTCTCCTGTTTTCTTTGGAACCAAAATGAATCTTGAGTAAGTTCCAAATCCTGTTTCGTCTGCTGGGACTGGTTGGATAACTCTTTTTTTCTAGCAACTTGTGGACCTCTATGGTTGCTTGTTCCCTGTAACTGGGTGGAACGTCCGGGATTCTCTTGATGGGAAAGGGTGGAGAGGAGAACGGTATGAAATGCCCTCTGGAAATGATGCTTTGTACCCATCTGTCATTTGTGATATCTAACCAGGCTTCTGGGTACAAAGATAAGCGACCCCTGACCACCTCCAGAGCAGGACAGTCGGGCCTCTTCTTAAGAGCGCTGACAGGGTTGGCAAGAAAAATTATCTCTGTCACCCTGGTGTTGCAGACCCCCTCTGCCGCGAGGGCGGTTGTCTTCCATTATTACTTCCTTCTCTGCCCCTGGAGGAAGGTTCTCCACGTGTGTCCTGAAAGGCTACTTGGGCTTTACTGAACCACATCTTTCCTCCCCTTTGGCCTTTGGGGTAAAGTCAAGTAGGGTAGAAAAGCAGACTCCGACAGCAGAGTCTTTCCCTCCTGTTCACACCTGGTCAATGTTTCCTTTACCTTAGGCCCAAACAAGGATGAGCCATCAAAAAGGGTATTTACGAATGAAGACTTGAAGGGCTCCGCGAAAGAACAGAGGCGCATCCAGGCATGCCTAGGAAGAGCAACCCCTGCTCCTGCAGCCCTACTCGACCCATCTGCTGCATATGATATGAGACGCATGGACAAGTTCACAATGGAATTAAGGGTAGCAAGCTGGGCAGAAACCTTGTCATTGACACCTGCAGCTACAGCACCCTGAAGAGTATCTCCCAACTCCTTAAGGAGGTCTCTTTGCAGTCTGATGAAATGGGTCAGAGAGTTTGGTGATCAAAGGGTGAAAGTCGCTGAACTGAACATGTGTTTCCCATATCTATCCTTGATCCTAAAATCTCTATTAGGAGGATGGATAGACGCATAAGTTTCAGACAAATCCTTCTTGGTGGCTGCTGCCACCACCATGGCATAGTACAGTTGTGTACACTTACCATAAATGTAGATGTTCGAGTGTCTTCACTGTTGCAGTCATCACTGTTGGGTTCTTCCTGCCGGCAGGCAGCCCTCGGTCCGCCAGAATCCCAAAGTCTGTGTCCGGCGTCGGCTGTTCAGTCATGGTCCCTGACGTCAGAGCACTAGGAGTACAAAGCTGGCAGCCGACGCCATGTTCTCCAGTTTTTCTTGCCCCAGATATCAGGTGCCCAAAAATGAAGGCTAGTAGTATAACAAAGAAGTAACATACAAACAACCCCATACCCTGAAGCAAATACAGCTCAGAAGAAGGGTGAAGTAGGAAACCACAATAATGAAAGTATAAGAGAGGTCAGGAGGGTGGGTAACCCAGACTGCAACAGTGAAGACACTCGAACATCTACATTTGTGGTAAGTGTACACAACTGTACTATGTTCATCGTGTTTCACTGTTGCAGTCATCACTGTAGGGTTGAATCCCAAAGCTGAGATAAAGGGTGGTGGTTATAGAGTAGGAGGGGCGGCTAGAAGACAGAAGCAAAGCCTGCCCTAGACTTAGAATAAAGAGGGAGATTATAGTGCTTAGAGAAAGTATGCACCGAACTCCAGGTTGCAGCTTCCAAAATGTCTTTGGTAGGTACTCCCCTGAGACAGGCAGCTGAAGTAGCAGCAGCTCTGGTAGAGTGAGTCCTAACAGTTGCTGGGATTTGTTTTCCATGATGTGAGTAACAAAATCTGATTCCATGAGCAATCCATTTAGAAATGGTCTGTTTTGACATAGCTTTGCCTTGGGAATTTGTTGCATAAGAAACAAACAGTTGCTCTGTTTTCCTGATATCCTTGGTTCTGTCCAGGTGAAAACAAAGTTGTCGGTGTACATCCAAGGAATGCAAGATCCTTTCCCCCTTATTTCGTGGATTATTGAAGAAGGTTGGCAGGTGAATAGTTTGATTTAAAGCTACTTTGGAAACCACTTTAGGCATGAAAGAAGGATTAGTCCTTAAAGACACCCTGTCTTGGTGAAAAATAATATAAGGTTCCACAGCCATGAGTGCTTGCAATTCCGAGACTCTCCTGGTTGAAGTCAAAGCCAGCAGGATAGCTGTCTTCCATTATAAATACTTAATATCAGATGTGGCAGCAGGCTCAAAAGGAGGCAGAGTGAGTTTTTCCAGAACATAGTTGAGGTCCCATGCAGGAACGGGTGGTGTCCTAGGGGGCCTTAATTTCTTTGCTCCTCTGAGATATTGTTTCAGAAGTGGATGGGAAAAAATTGGAGGATCTGTATTGTAATGTGCAGAGATAGCTGAGGCATGTATTTTTATGGAGAAGGATAAACCCTTATGTAGCATGTCTGTCAGATATAGTAAAATCAGTGGGATATTAGGGATGAGGGGATCTGAATCCTGAGCATGCATCCAGGTGCAAAATCTCTTCCATTTTCCTGCATAAGATTTTCTAGTGCTAGGCCATCTGGCTTCTAAGATGACATCCATGACCTGTTTGGGAAGAAGAGGATTAATCATAGATCCTGAATTTGCCAGGCTGAGAGTTTTGACATGAGAGTGCAGAACCTGGCCCTGGTGTTGGGACAAAAGATTTGGAATATGAGGCAAAATCCAAGGTGGCTCCTGGGATAGATTCATCAGTGTTGAGTACCAAAATTGACAAGGCCAATTTGGGGCCAGTAGAATCATCATCTTGGGCTTGTCCTGCTTGATCTTTAATAACACCCGTGGAAGAAGAGGTAGTGGCAGAAAGGCATACCCTGAGAGGTTTCTCCAACTGAATGATAGTGCATCCACTTTCCATGCTAGTTTGTGGAATGTCCTTGTGCAAAAAATTTGTAACTGGTGGTTGAAGGGAGATGCAAATAGATCTATGTCCGGGCATCCCCAGGCTTCTGTAAGCATCTTGAATATTTGGGTGTCTAGCATCCACTCGTGTGGGTCTGACAGGTTCCTTCTCAGGCTGTCTGCCAGGATATTTTGTTTCCCTGGCAGGAACTGAGCTTGTAGATTCACTTTGCAAGCTAGAGCTGTGTTCCATAGAGTCATGGCTAGTCTGCAAAGGGGGTAGCAGTGTGAACCCCTTGCTTGTTTATGTACCACATAACTGTGGTGTTGTCTGTCCATATCAGTAGAAGGTCCCTGAAAGCCAAGAGGGCATTCAGTACAGCTAACATCTTTTTTAAATTGATATGTAGGTGTTTCTGATCCTCTGTCCAAAAACCCAGCAGACCTTTCTCCTGTAGGTGGGCTCCCCAAGCGTAATCCAAGGCATCTGTGGTTAACACTTGGCTGGCTAGATGCAGACTGAAGGCTTTCCCTTTGTTGTGAAGACATGTCTTGGTCCACCAATGGAATTCCTTTTGTAGGCAAGGCAAGACAGAAATCTGTGTGTCTAGACTGTGGCAATGCTGAGACCATACACTTTTTAGGTACCATTGTATTTTTCTCATATGTAGTCTTGCATTTGGTATGAGAAGGATGCAGGAGGCCATGTAACCCAAAGCCTGCAGGAATTTCCTTGCAGTTAGCTGTGTCATTGATGCCAAGGTTTTGAAAGTTGAGGCCAGCTGTAGTTGTTTTTCGGATGTCAGGAATGCCATCTGGGTTGTAGTGTCTAGAACAGCACCCAGGAAAGTTATCTGTTGTGTGGGTGTCAAATTTGACTTTTTTATGTTCACAGTGAATCCCATGTAGTTTAGGAGATTTTGAACAAATTTCAAATGCTGTAGTAAGACATCCTTGCTGTCTGCTTGAATAAGGTAGTCGTCTAGATAAGGGTAAATTTGAATTCCCTTGAGGCTGCAATAAGCCACTACTGGTGCCAGGCACTTGAAGACCCTGGGTGCAGTAGACAAGCCAAAGGGCAGCACAGAGAATTGGTAATGTGTCAAGCCGGCCTTGAACCAGAGGTATTTTCTGCACTCTTGTCTGATAGGGATGTGTAGGTAAGCCTCCTTTAAATCTAATGTCACCATCCATGCATTTCTGCTCAACATTGGCATGAGCTGTTGCAGAGTAAGCATCTTGAACTTTGGAATCTCCAGGAAGGTGTTTAAGACTAACAGATCCAGGATGGGTCTCCAAGAATTTTGTTTTCTGGGCACTAGAAAGAGCCTTGAGTAAAAGCCTTGCCCCGTCTGTGATTTTGGAACCAGTTATATTGCCCTCATATCCATGAGGGATCCCACCTGGTTTAATACCTCTGACCATTTGGTGTTTTGGTAGGTCTGGCCATCCATTTGGTCTTGGCAAGGTATGAAAGTGGAATTTGTAACCTCTTGAAACCACATCCAGAACCCACTTGTCTAGGGTTATGTAAATCCAATTTTGTTGAAAATGAGAGAGTTTTCCCCCATAGGAGCTTCCAGGTGAGAGGTGCCTGGAGCCAAGCAGGGGGAGTCATTGAGCCTGTTTTCTATAAGCTTGAGGTCTGTCCTCTCCACCCCTGGGGGTGGAAGTACTCCACTGCCTAGGTCTGTAAGAGGTTTGTGCTTGGGCCCTCCCTGTGGAGCGCCTATATCTACCCCTCTGAGGCCTGTCCGAGCTGGGAAAGGACCAATTTTTTGTTGGTCAATTTCTGCTAAATCTTGGGGGCTGAACTTGTAAGAAATCTTTAACTGTTTGCATGGATTTTGCCTTATCCTCCATTTTCTTTATCACCTCTTCAGCCTTAGACCCAAAGAGAACATTATGCCGAACAGGAGCATCCAGTAACTTTGCTTTCACTTGATCAGGTAAGTTTTGTCCCTTTAACCAGGCATGCCTTCTAATGACTGTGCCAGAGGCAGCCGCCCTGCAAGAAGCCTCCAAGGCATCAAAACCACAGTGTAAACCATGCTTCCCCACTTGTTTAGTGACATGCATCAAATCCTGCAATTCCTTATTATCTGCACATGCAGCAATGGTACCTAGCTTTTGTTTCATAACAGACAGTAGAAATTGCTGATATTTTAACATATGAAATTGGCAATTTAAAGCTCTAAAAGATAAAGTAGCTAAAGTGTACACTTTTTTACCCCATCTCTCCAAAGCTCTACAATCTTTATCTGTCGGAATAGGGTTTTTAGCAGAAGCGGCCTTAACCCCCTTAGGACCCTGAGAAATGGTTTCTGGGTCAGCAGTAGGATTTTTGTAAAGAAACTGGTGGGAGTCAGGGACCCTGTAGTATCTGTCGGGCTTAGCTGGAGCTGGAATAAAGGAGTCAGGAGTTAAATTAGCCTCAGAAAAGGCATCATACACAATATCTAAAATAGGAGGAATTGCCAGGGGTCTATGCTGGGGAAGAAGAAGGAAATCCCTAAGTCTTCTCTTAGATTCCGAGTACTCCTGTCCCTCCCAGTGGAAATGTTCCCTCATGTCATGTAAAGTTTCCCCAAAAGAAAAATCCTCAGGGGGAGAGGCTGAAGGAATGGATTCCTCAGCATCAGAATCCTCATAAGGAGGGAAAGTATATTCCTGTTCAGAGGAAGACACTGATGAAATAGATGCCTGATCAGAAGATTCATAATCCACATCTTGCCTTGGCCTTTTGTCTGGAGGGGGATGTGAGCCCCTAATCATGGTTAATAAGTCCTCCGCCATTTTAAGTAGCTGTTCCTGAGATTTGGGTCCCAGATCAGAAGAGGCCTGGGCTGGTGTCTTAGATTTAGAAGGAGTCTTTGTCTTTGGCTTTGCCTTTATCACAAGCTGTGTAGGCCTGAAAACCCCCTCGGAAGCCGGTACCTGCACAGCGGCTCTGGACCCATCCGAGGGTGCATTGTCCGAAGGTCCTGCAACCTGAGTGCACATAGGCCTAGTAGGCTCCTCGTGGGAGTCTGTTTCGGCAATCGGTTCTGAAATGGCCGACGACAGGGGCTGCGAAAGTGCCTCACTGACGACGGCCGAACCTGAAGCTGGTTCTGCTTGTAAAACGTCATCTGATTTGGACCTCGGAGGCCTGTCCTTATCCTTGCGTCATTTGTGAACTTCGGTAGGCGGAAGCATGTCCGACGAAATTTTATAATTAAACCGCCTACCAAAGTAGTGAAAAGCAAAATCGTACCTTCGGTTAATAGTACGTTGGTTAAATCTTGCACAAAACCGACAACTAGCTACGTTGTGGTCAGGGCCTAAACAAGGAATACAATAAGAATGGAAATCCTTATGAGGTATTTGCTTCCCACAAGAAATGCAATTAACTTTTTCTGACATCGGACTGGAGCAAGAAAAAAGTTTCCCCGATGGGGTACTTGGCTTTGAGAAGAAGAAGAAGTAAATCTTCAGACTGAAGCACAGGAAAAAAATCAGGAGACAGCTGACCGGCACTTGCGAACTGCTTTCAACGCACGGCAAGAAGGACTGGAGAAGATGGCATCGGCTGCCAGCTTTGTACTCCTAGTGCTCTGACGTCAGGGAGCATGACTGAACAGCCGACGCCGGACCCAGACTTTGGGATTCTGGCCGACCGAGGGCTGCCTGCCGGCAGGAAGAACCCAACAGTGATGACTGCAACAGTGAAACACGATGAACATCAACAGGGACTCCCTTAGACAAGAAGGTTTTATCCGCTGGGGCAGAGATAAACTTATTCGGCCTCTGAGGGACAGGTTCCATGGACTCCGGAGACTTCCATGCCCTAAGAGAGACCAGTTGCATAAGCTCATCAGAGGGTTGAGACACCCAGGAGGTGGAAGGTTGAGACCCAAAAGCCTTCAGAAGAACCAACTCATCCTCAGTAGGGTTTCTGGACTGCCAATCACCCCTTTGCCAAAGGATCTCAAGGATCTCCACAAAGGAGATGTCCTCAGAGGGGGATCGAGGGGACCCTTTTGACTCAACCAAGTCAGTGTCAGATGTTAATGACTCATGTGAGGAGTCCAAGTGCCTCCTCTTGCACACTCTATTTCTGGGAACTTCCTCAGTGGGAACCTCTGGGGAAGTCTCAAAAGAGCAGGGAACACCCAGTGGGGCTACCTGAGGCTTTGGGTCTCCACGCTTAGGGTGGCCGACAGAAGCAGAAGCAGAAACCGGCACTTTAGGGGAAGAAGATGCCAGACCTGGTGATGAGGAAGTCTTAGGAGACAGTACTCGCCTCATGGCTTTGAAGGCATCACGGCTCCAATGAGAAGGAGTTGATGGACCCAAAGGAACCGTGATCCCCTCCCGCATAGATACCGTGGGCACTGAGCCTGAAGTAGGAGCCAAGCTCACCTGCACTGAGGCCCCGATAGGAAGAGTCGGCACCGACAGGTCAGTGCGACTATCTTCCCCGGACCTGACCAGAGACTGTCAGCTCCAAGAGTCCCCAGTCGGCACCGAGGACGTCTGAGTAGACGGAGCAGATGACACTGGGACAGGTGTCGGCTCCAAGGGTTCTACAACCATCAGGTCGGTCACTTCTGGCTCCGAAAATCCACTACAGTTCGGAGGAGGAGCAGTTGATTTCTGGGTAGTAGTCTTTGGTTCCGACACCTGGGTAGGAGCCAACAGCAATTTAGCTAGGCCTGGTGCATTTAAGAGCTTCTGTACGAGCTGGTCCATGTCCAAATCCGAAAGACTAACAGAGGACCTGGAGGAATGCACCGATGGTGCCGACTGGAGTAATGGAGAAGGTGATTCAGGGACCGGTTCCAAGGCAGTGTCCTGGGTCCGAAAGGAAAAGACTGTCAGCTCCGAAGGCTGTTGAGCCGAAGTCACAGCAAGTTCCACTTTCTTAGACCTCTTTGACTTGGAGTCTGAAGAGGATTTGGAGGACTTTGATGACTTGCTGGCTCCATCCTGGTCAGTCAAAGCTTCCACAAAGGCATGCTTAAGAAGACCCCGATCCACGAGCTTTCTCTTCCTCTCAGCATGCACTCTAGTGGAAAAGGAGTGGCAGATACTGCAGGACTCCTGAAAGTGCATCTCACCCAGACAATAAACACATTGAACGTGTCCGTCAGTGACAGACATCTTTTATCCACAGTCAGGACATTTTTTTGAAACCAGACTTATGATGTCTGTCTTTATCTTCCAACATAATAAGAAACAAATTCTATCACCTTTAACAAGAAAGCAACTAAGAAAACACACACACGATATTAACAATGCCCAAAGGCCACACTGTATATATATATATATATATATATATATATATATATATATATATATATATATATATATAAAATCACACAATAACTAACTGTATATTAATCAAAAATACCTAACTGCAAAATTGCACTAAACTGCACTACTAAAGGCCAAAGCCCACACTAGCAAAGAAAGGCCACTAAAACTAACGAGGCCCAAAAAGATAGTACTATTAACAGTAAGCAATAGAGTAGATTGAAATATATGAAACATTTTTAAAAAAAAATTGCTATTTTGTTGAAAAAGTCTCGAGCAGAGCTGGAAACCAAGAGATCAGTGCCGCGGCAAACTAGATCTGAGGTAATTCTAGCAATGCATCATGGGAAAAGGGGTTTGGTCTCGAGTTACTGGTAATCTTTGAGCTTTGCTAAACAGCCGTGTCGGAGCCGAGGATCAGCTCCGAACCCATCAGTGAAGAATGAACGGCGAGATTGAACAACTTCACATTTGCTGTTCTGTGTCTTTGGGATTTTGCTTTTTCGACATTTAGCTGTCGATTAAATAGCATTCACTATATTAACTGTTCACTTACTTAACAGGGACCCCCTTTCTTATGGTTGGGAGAAACCCTGCGTGAAATGAAGCAAGTTGCTGCAGCAGGATGAACTGGGGGGTGGGGGGTAGAAGGCTATATTTAAGCAGCACAAATGACTTGTTGGCCTTGGTGTGGAGCAAAAATTATGAAGCCAGATGGAAATAAATGGTAATCATTAAACTGCCACACTTGTGAGGACAGGATTGGCTGGAGTCAATTTTGAGGTCTAAAGCTGAGGAAAATCACCAATAGGGACCTAACTAAGGAAGTTAGCATAGTATTTCAAATTAAAGGACTTAAGGGTTGATGGGAGGATATTCTTTCTATAGAAAGAAAATGGATGACAGAATAAGAAAAACAGCAGTACGGGTTGCGTGGCAACAAGGCACAGAATCAAAATACTGGGATCAGTTACTGGAGGGGGAGATATTGTTAAGCTGGGAGGAACTAAGTAGGAAATACACTACATGACTGCACTTACAGTTTTGGGCAATAAAAGAAGAAACTGGCAAGCTGAATTGGTGTAGAAAAAAGCGAGAGGAATGTCCAGGTTTGTTAAGTGGTGATTAAAATAAGGATGGAACAAAGGCTGAAATAAGGATAGAATGAAGGCTGCACTAAAGATAAAACAAAGGCTGGAAAGAGGAGATCAAATCTATAAGGTAGTTCAAGAAGTCAGAAATAATGACACAGGATCAAAAAAGAAGGCAAGGGAAAAAGACACTAAACTAAGAAATGCCAATGAAAAGTTGGTTTAAACTTTGCTCAAGGGCAGTAATAGTAGTACAAACATTCTGCATACTCACATGGAAATATTGCCACATATATTTTTATACACCTACAAAGCTGGGAAAGCTATTTCCAGCAGGCTAAGTGAATTGTTGGAGATGTAATAATACGACAGAACGGGGATCGAAATGTATTTTTTCTTGGATTGTGAAGACTTAGTGGATTTTAAAGAATAGAAAGAACAAAAATATGCTCTGACGGGGTGAAGGTGGATGCTAGTAAAGGAATATCTGTTGTTAAGATTTAACATTGAAGATGAACTGGAAAGAGTGACAAGGGAGTTAATTTGGATAAATGCTGATGGCAAGTAAGACTATAACCAAAAAGTGGAAAAAATGAAAATAAACACAACTGAAGTGAAAGAACTAGTTGAGAGGTTATGGAGGGACAACGAGTGTGCGTGTAGAGAATTCAAATAAAAGACAACACTTAATGCTCTGTGGCAGAGGTGGGTAGAAATTAGAGGAAATTGGAGAAAGAGGGAGAATGAAAGTGAAATATTTTTGTTTGATAAAACAAATGGAGCCAGTGATGCACTGAAATATACATATGAACATATTACTATTTATAGCTGTTGTTGGAGAAAATCTCTGCTGAGTAGAGGATAATTATAAACAAATTAAACAGCAAATAAGAAACGGTGAAAACAGTAATTCAAAATTGTGTTGGTTTTGTATACATTAAAATTTGATATCCATGAAATTTAAGGGAAGCCACCACACATTAAATGTACTTATGCATGTGGCTTACACAAACTGTAAATTGTTACTGATGCTGAATAAAAATTTATTTTTTAATCACCCCCCCCAAAAAAAATACTACATCTGAAGATCCCCTAATTGTCAGCACCTCATACAACCCATGTGATGACTCACTCACATTCTTTTAATCAAGGCAGCAGTGGTTTCTAACTTTTTTTGTACCAAGATACACTTAGCAAAACTGATGTTTAGCCGTAATCTCCCTCTCAACACCTGTATATTAATACTCCATAATGGATGTCATGCTGAACAGCTCATGAAGTGGCTGAAAAGGATCCTACACCAGACTAACCTGGTTAACCAACAAATAAATGAATGATGGTGAAAAGTACACAGAAAAACATTTAATTATTTGAAGGCATCAGTATGAATTGGTACATTTGATAAACATGTACGTGACACACAATGTATTGCCAGGATTAACT
Source organism: Protopterus annectens (assembly GCF_019279795.1). Taxonomy (NCBI): domain Eukaryota; kingdom Metazoa; phylum Chordata; order Ceratodontiformes; family Protopteridae; genus Protopterus; species Protopterus annectens. The sequence continues at coordinate 669,508,608 of NC_056727.1, read as the reverse complement.
ACTAACTACAGCTCAACGTATACAGTTATGAGCACTGCAATTTACTTTCTTGTAAAACATAGCATCTAATTCATTTATACATTCAAGGCAAAACCAGAGAATTTGAGAGAGAACATAACCATTTTTTCTGAATATGTGTGTGCTTTGCTGGAGAAGCTAAATCATCAGGCTAGGGGGGTCTAGGACTGAAGTCATGGAATTTCAGATGCACTGATACAATTTAGTTGTGTGCCTGAGGTACCCTGACTTTGTGTAATACAGGTTGTTATGGTGGTAAAAAGCACAACAGATTACATCACTCAAAACTTACTGATACTATATAATACAATCCATATAAATAGGGCAGTAAGCACTTTACCCTTTTACAGCAGTATAGTGGCAATGGTATACATGTTACAACTGAAGGTAAAAGCAAAATGAGCTAACTCAGGCAAAGAATGCCCTATCCTATCTGTAGACGGCAAAAATCAGAAACAGACATACACAGCAATAATACATTTATAATAAATCTCAATGTAAATATCTTTTTCCTTTTTGTGACTTTATTCATGCATTTCAACATGCTGTGGATCAAGTTCCACATAGAGTGCTGCATGCCATCTTCTCACAGCCTGTCTTGTTTCTGTAAAAGTAGAAAAAGAAAAGAAATAGAATCTGACCTCTAATTCCAGCTGCAATCTCCATGGCTCGGTCTGTTTATCTTTGTATACCAGGTACTTATCACAATAACAAAATACAAACAGTAGAATCAGTACTGCATTTTCTACAATTAACTTCTGTTCATATTAGAATCTGTCTTTTAACATTTTGGTACTAAATTTCTTTCTGGCAGCCAGTACTGTGGTGTACAAAGTTAAGTCCCTGATTATGACCCAGATGACTAGAGCATGATTAGCAGCTTGGGCATCTGCTTATACATCCTGCTGGAGTACACACTTGACAGCACCTTGCAATCAATCCCTGGCAGAGACCAGGGACATGCAAGGGGGCTTTACCCTTAAGGAGAATTGGTTGGGGACATTGGCTGAGCTCCCAGAGATATGGAGAGATATACCAGCACATCCCCACTGCAACATCCAGTCCTGGACACACAAGTGTGCACGGAGGGAGAGGGAGCTATGGCAAAAGAGAACAAACACTCTCCAGCTGCAGTATGACACTGCACCACAGTCCTCTATCCCTTTTCTGACCTTGGACACAGGTCAGGTAGTGCCCAAGGAATTGAGTCCGCTACAACAGGTAAGTAAGAAGAGGAGTTGGTAGCAACTGATAGTTGCAGACAGAAAAAAAAATGTCCTTCTGCCAATATTAAAGTCAAGGGGGCATCACCTTGTAAGTGGAGTCTGGGGAACCCTGCAATATGGACAGGGTTGAGGAGAGCAACTTAAAATGAAAAAATAAACAAAATGTATCTGCCTCATAAACTGTCAACATACCCTTGTACATGCACACAGATGTAAAAAACTGCTTGTCATTTCTCTGCCCAGTATTATTCCCAACAGCCATAAAATGTATGTATTAACATTTGTTTACCAGGGAAATCCAACTTGGCAATAAATACACATTTTCAGCACAGGCCCAGGGAGAAAAACTCCAGAGTTTGATAACTTCAAATAAAACAGTATTATAGATGTAACTGAAAAAGCATATATACATACAATTTGACATGGAATATATAGGATACAACAAAGCATGAGGAAACACCAGTTATGTTATAATAAAAATAAAATTAGAAAAAAATGACAAATGCAGTGATCAGCATATTCATAAGTATTAGTATAGTCTATTGTGCCAAGAAATAAAAAAAAATATGTAGTATCCAAAAAAAGACACAAGTCCCCCCCTAAGAATGGGGAAAGGGCAGGTGTTGAGAGGAATAGACAGTATGATGAGGGGTTAGTATGAATGTGAAGCATTTGCTGATGTAGATCATACAGGTTAGGTGCATGGGCACTGCCATGAGTTAATGAAAAATTCTTTGAGGACTTAAATAACATGGAGGCTAGATAAGTTTAGCTAAACAGTTTAAGTACTGACTTTGTCCCATACTTTTTTCAGTTATCTGATCAAAACTATCAGCTGTGCGTTATTCTTTTGTCTAGTCGTTTGCTTTCATTCAATGCATTACAAAACAGAAAAAAATGTCTGTATGCAGTGAATGTAGTGACTTTACACCCTGCTAGCATTTGAATCATCACCTAAAATAAAACTAGAGAAACACAGTAGGTAGCAGTTTTCAAACTTAGGGTCAGGGCACAGAGAAATCAGCACTAAAGGCACTCTACTCAAGTGAAAACATGACACACAGAAGTCTTACCTCAAGACTAAAGAAACTTGGATACAGTCACGCTGCAGACTCAAAAGCAGTGTTTAAAACCAATGTTCGTACTGCATAACAATGTAACACAGCAGCAGCAACAAAAGAATGAAAAAAAGAAGATACTCATTTTCAGTTTTCAGCATGGCACTGTGGGGATGGCAGCACTGCACCCACACAGGGAACCACTGCATAGCGGTGTCCCTACACTGATGAGGGGGTATAATTTAACATCACTACAAATTACAGTCTAGACAGGTCTTCAACAAGGGCTGAACATTTGAAGGCAAAACATTATTGCATACGGATTTGAAACCCACTGCAGGTTATGGCATCTGTGAACCATGGAGATTACTGCAAAGAAGAGACTCCGGTTTCACCTTTCCAAACTGTTTTTCTCTTTTCCAGACCAGGACTGTTTACTAAAGTTCTCTTCCTCCTGGTTTACACAATATGAACAATGTCCCTGCACAGCCCCGGTCTCTGTCTGATCAAGACATTAAATTTCTGCTTCTGTGTATACTGAGGAAAAGATAGATACAAACAATAGTCATTAACCCAACTTATCCTGCAAAAATAAAAGTTATGTACTCACCATAATGATGCACCTGTGTTGTCCCTTTTCATTCTTCCTCAACTGATGGGTCTCAGATTCAGCTCGACTGCTTTTATTAGACTCAGATGCAGCTCTCGAGCTCCCCCCCTTTATCCATAATACATCCCTTACATTTCAGTGAATGAAAATGGACAACACAGAAGCATTGTTATGGTCAGTTCATAACTATTGTATCTGATGTTGTCATTTTCATTCATTCCTCATCTTATGGGACACAGTCTCCTGCTAGATGAAGTTTGGTTGTCCTCAAGGAAGGATATTACAGAGTACAGTGGAACCAAATGCTGTCCTATTTTTGAATAGTATGTCTAACTTGTAATGAGCGATAAAGGTATGAGCATTGGACAAAGTGGCAGTTGCATAAATATCAGCTACAGACGTTCTTGGCCAAAAAGCAGATGAAGTGGCTAAGGACCTTGTGGAATGTGCTTTGGGGGGCCTTAGGTAAAGATAAACCAATTTCTTTATAAACAAAGTCTATGCAGTCAGTCAACCATTTAGCTAGGGTTACTTTAGACACTGCTTTACCCAACTTGTTCTTGGAGAAGGATACAAACAATTGGTCAGTTTTCATGAAATCTTGGGTTCTGTGCAGATACAATCTAAAATGCTGGTGTACATCCACAAGATGCAGGATGTATTTATTTATTTAACATTTGTTAACCGGGAAAGTCCGATTGGAACAAAGTCAATTTTCACTGGCAGCCCAGGGAGAAATGCTCCAGATGCATGTCTTTGTAACGTGGGAGGAACCCCATACAGATGCAGGGAGGACATGCAGACTCCGCACAGAAGGCACTCCAGCCGAGAATCAAACCGGAGAACCTGTTGCTGTGAAGCGGCAACGCTACCACTGCACCACTGTGCCATATTTACCTTTGCTTAAGAATTTTGGAAAGAACACAGGTAAATTGATGACCTGATTTATGGTCAATTCAGACATCACCTTAGGTAAAAAAGGTCATGTTTCCCTTTACTGGGTTTTTTGGAGAGGGTTTGAGCCCCAGCCAGTAAAGAAGCGGAAGAGGAAGGTATTAAGCCTTTTAACACTAGCTTGTTTCTCTTGTCACTCAAAGCAAGAGAGTCGAATCCCAAACAGATAGAACAGTCAATTTCTAGACTGTTAGCGCCCAAACAATAAACACCCTCCCTGTGGGTATCAGAATCATACACCCACAGGAACTGCATTTCTCAAAGCCTGTAGGCTCGTCAGCCATGTTAAAAGTCAAGTGAAATTAAAGAAACTGCCTTTTTTTTGTTTGTTTCTGGACACAGCAGTGGAGAAAAAAATACCAACAATGGTATTTCAAAAATACCCTGCAGTGGGGTGGAAAGAAAAAAAAGAGAGAGAGATAGAATACCTTCACCAGAATAGAAAGGCCTAACTAAAAAAAAATAAATAAATAAATGGAAATTCCAATGTTATCAACCCTGCTACTAAAGCTAAAGGCAAAAGAAGGAAGAAATATAGTGTGAGAAAGGATATTTAAAAAGAAAGAACTCACAAATAAGGAAAAGAGAGAATCCTACTGAACACCCTAGCTTGAGAACAGAAAATCGAAAATCCGTGTCCAAATGATGTGGCAGCAAACAAGATCTGAAATATGCCAGAATGGTTATTATAGGTAAACGGAGGAGCTTGACAGCTGTCTAGTTAAAGTGGCCGAGCCGGATCCAAGATAGGATCTGAGACCCATTAGTTGGGGAATGAATGAAACTGATAACATCAGATCCAGAAAGGTTAGCCTTTTAAAAGAGGAGGGTGACAAAAGCACACCAGGTTTTACACTGTAGGACTTTGCTAGTCTAGACAGACGTCAACCTTTCAAAATGTGATTGCTTCCTATCAGTCTCCTTTGTTCCATATGGCACAGCAGCCAGTACAAGAGTGCACGCCATCACCCCTTAAGCAGTCTGCTTTGTACTCACTGCTAATCAAATTATGCCTCCTAGACTCGCACAAGCAACTTCAGGTACATGTTCTTAAGTTTTCTAGTCTTAACAATGGCCTGGCAGAGGACCTTGAAATATCAGCACAATTATGTTCTCTAACATTCTTCAGCTATACCCCAAAGCTGCCAGAAAACAACCTAAAGTTTATTTCGGAGGGCTACTGGGCCTCAGCTAATAGAAATATATACTAATGGGGCAGTTTGAGAGTGGTTTATCTGAGGCAGGAAATACAAGTTTCAGGATTGCTCTTTGGCCTAGAAGATGGGGGGAGTCTGTCAGAATTTGTGTGCTTGTTAATAGCAACTTATATTCCTAGCTTCTCCAATAGCCTGATACTGTTAGGCTCTGTTACTATGAAATTTGCTATATCATGAGCGTACATGACTGTTAAAGTTTACGGAAGTAGCCAGCTTATTTCTGCTGCCCTCTGAAAAAGTTCCTGAGCTATCTGTTCCAATTACAGTTTTGTTCCTTTCTACTTAAATAGGCAGCTAGGGAACAAGAAATTAACCATAATAGTGACAGTCCCATTCAGGAAAATCTGTACTGTTAGCTTATGGAGTTTATTTCAGTATATTTAGATAACTGCAGAAATATGACACCAGTCCAATACTTATGTTAACAATGCATACATGAAGACTTTGCTACAAATTAACCTACAAGTTCTGCTAGCATTTTTTCCTGTTCTCATTACTTAACAACGCACTGTCCTAGTCAATTGAAAAAAATCCAACAAAGGTCAATTGAGCAAATACGATGAAGAATAGTTGTGTAAAATCTTACCATAACCATGGATGTCTCTCTCTTCCATGCTGCGGAATCATTCTGCCTGAGGCAACCCGAATGTCCAGGCTATATACAAAAGCCTAGCCTTGTTGCTGCATGGTGCGTAGGATGTCACACATAGGTACCATAAACCATGGGCCATAAATGTGATGTCAGCACGCACAGACCTCGGAACTGAATGCTCCAGTCAGACAGTAGTCTAATGTAAGCTGATCAGGATATCTTCCAGAGCGGGAAAGATAATTGAATATGAAGGAAATGTAGGAGGAAGGGATAGGAATACTCCAACATGGAAGAGAAGGATATCTACGGTTATGGTAAGATTTTGCACAACTATTCTATGTCCTTCTATTCTCATGTTGCAATTTTCTAAACATGAGGGAGAGTATCAAAGCTCATCCTGTGTTATGGGTGGTGGCAGAAGAAGAAGAACTTTCTAAGAAAACATACAGGATGGCTTTAGCAAATCCTGCCCTAGCCTTGGAGATACAGTCCAGCTTGTAGTGTTTAGTGAAAGCGTGGACTGAAGACCATGTGGCTGCTTCTAGGATAGTGGTGGTATCTAAACTTTTGGAAAAGGCCCCTGAGGAGGCCACAGTCCTGGTACAGTGGAGCCTCACAGCGCAAGGAAGGTGGATGTCATGGAAAGAGTAGCTGAAGGTAATAGTTTTAGAAATCCATAAAGAAATTGTTTGGAGACAGCTTTCCCCAGAGCGCCGGGGTGAAAGGAGACAAAGCTGGTTAGACTTTCTTGAATTCTTAGTCTTGTTTAGGTAAAATGTAAGTTGCCTGTGAACATCAAGGGAATGGAGCACTCTCTCACGGTCATTCTGTGCAGAAGGGAAAAAGGTGGGCAAGTGGATGGATTGGTTAAGCGGAAGTTCATTGACCACTTTAGGCATGAAGGAAGGGTTTTGTGTGAATGGAGATCCTGTCCTTATGGAATATCAGGTATGGTGGCATAGCCATGAGTGCCTGTACTTCTGAAGCCCTCCTAGCTAAAATCAGAGCTACTAGAAGCACTGTTTTCCAAGTGCACATCTTCAGGGAGGCTGATGCTGCTGGCTCAAAAGGTGTGGTGGCGAGTTTTTCTAGAATGTAATTCACGTCCCAAGGAGGGGGAAATGGGGTTTCTTGGTGTCCTGATATGACTCACACCCTTAAGAAAAAAGCTTTACCTCCAATCTGAACAACAAAGGTGGACTGAGAGGTAGGCATATTGAGACAGCTGATAAATGGACTTTCACTGAGGAATATGAAAGTTCTTTCTTCAGAAGTTCACACAAGTAGGACAAAACTAGAGGTACATCAACCTGGAAAAGATCCAGTTGTTTTTGGAGACACCAACTGGAGACCTTTTCCATTTAGAAAGGTAGGATCTCCTGGTAGTGGGTTTCCTGGCCTCTTGCAGGACAGAAAGCATGTCCTCTGAGTAAAGGTGTCTAAAAGGGATCAGAAGTTTATCACCCAAAATGTCAGATGGAGGGTTTGTAGGTGTGAGTGGATAAGAGATCCACTCTGTTGTGTGATGAGGTCCACCTTGTGAGGTAACTTGTGGCGATTGCCCTTGGCTAGTGAAAAAAAGAAGGGGGAACCAATGCTGCCTTGGCCAAAAGGGAGTCACCAGCAAGATTTTGGGTTTGTCCTGTTGAATCTTCAGCAAGACTTTCTATATTAGGGGAGGGGGGGGGGGACGCATAAAGAAATTTCCCGTTCCAGGAATTTGAGAATGCATCCACCCTCCATGCCTGAGGAGAAGGGGTCCTTGTGCAGAACAGCTTTAGTTGCCTGTTCTGAGGGGAGGCAAACAGGCCTATTTGAAGTATACCCCACCGGTGGACTATATCTAGAAACACATCTCTGTGCATCATCCATTCGTGGTTCAGAAATATTCACCTGCTTACAGCATCTGCCTGAACATTGTTTAGTGGTGGAATGTAAACTGCCTGCAGCATTACCTTGGAGAGGGTGGCCATTTCCCAAGTTTGGAGAGCCAGCCTATAAAGTAGGTAGGATTTTGGGGTCTATATTATATCCTCGAACGCTTAAAAACGTGAACGCTGATTGATCGAACTTATTTTCACGAAACTGTAAAATATCGAAGCAGCAGAAACTCAAATCGTTTCCTAGGGAAAGAATTTGGTTGTCCATTTCTGTTGCTTCAGTATTTTCAGTGTTATGGTGGAAAGTTACCGATCGGATTCAGGTAAGTGTGGATGTGAGTGTTAGGGTGATTTAGGTGAGTTAGGGTTAGGGCTCGGGTTACGTGTGTGTGCGATTGAGTGGACATGAGGGTTAGGGCAGATTTAAGTGAGTTAGGGTTAGGGAACGGGTGAGGTGAGTGTGCGATAGTGACGGACCTTAGGGTTAGGGTTTGGGTTAAGGTAAGTGGGTAGTTAGTGGTGTGTGCATAGTTTAGTGTACAGTTAGGTATCAGATTGTAGGTGTATGTGTGTGGATTTCTGTTCGTTTGGTGTGCTTGTGCTGTGTGTATGTGTTTTGGATCAGCGATTTTTTTCCCTGGGGAAAAAAAATCGCTGATCTGACAGTTTGAGATTGTAAGCTTTCGCTTAAATTAGGTCGATCAATCAGCGTTCGATGATATAATCTAGACCCAGATTTTGTTCCTCCTTGTTTGTTGATGTACCACAGGTCTGTGGTGTTGTCTGTGAAAATTTTTAGAGGTCCTGGGTGACTGAAGGGGAGGAAAGTCTTTAAGGCTAGGATAAGGGCAGTCATTTCCCTTACGTTTATATGTTTTTTCCTTTGATGGTAATCCCATTGTCCCTGAACCTTCAGACCATTCATAGTTGCTCCCCACCCCAGGTCTGATGCATCTGTGTACATCTGTTGAGCCACAGGGAGAGGTTGTGGAGGCAATCCTGGGTTCAGGTGAACTTGCTGGATGCACCAACTAATCTCTTTCTTGAGTCATGGAAGGAAGGGAATCTGAAATTCTAATGGGTGGGCGTGTTGGGACCAGACATTCTTCAGGTGCCACTGAAACTTTCTGATATGTAGTCTGGCTAGAGACAGCACTGGAAGTGTGGCCGCCATAAAGCCCAAGAGGCATCGAAACTCCCTGGCTGAAATGCTGCTGGCTGGGAGTAGGTCCTTGAAGTATGAGGTTAAAAATGTGACCTTTTCTGGAGGGAGGGAGGCCCTCAGCAGATCTGTCCTATCTGCTCCCCAGGAAAACTTGATCTTGTGATGGGGTCAGGGAGGACTTGAGCTGGTTGATGGTGAAGCCTAAGGCTTCTAGGAGGGAAATGGTGAAAAGTAAATGCCTTTGGAGGGTATCTGGATGACTGGCTTGGATGAGGGGATCGCCCAGGTAAGGGTAGATCTGAATGCCTTTTGATCTGCAAAAGGCTACCACTGGAGCTAGGCATTTTGTGAATACCCTTGGTGCTGTGGACAAACCAAAAGGCAAGGCAGTAAACTGATAATGCAAGGACTGCACAACAAAACATAAGTATTTGTGGTAAGATGGATGGATAGGGATGTGAGGGTATGCGTCCTTCAGGTCTAAAGTGGCCAGATATGAACTGGGGGTCAAAAGTGCAAGAAGGGTTTGAAGGGAGAGCATGCGGAAGGTGGGAACATGGAGATAGGGGTTTAGTAGGGACAGGTCCAGGATGGGTCCACATGGTCCATCCTTTCTTGGGACCAAGACGTGTCTGGAATAAAATCCTAGGCCCTCCTGTCTGGGTGGGACCTTTTAAATTGTGCCCTGACCGACCAGATCTTGAATGACCCGTGGGATGAGATAAATTTGGTCCTTTGGGGGAAGTGGGACTCCTTTTGGAATGGGCTTTTCTTTCCAAGTCATGAAATACCCTTTTTCCACTACTGACAAGACCCAGCTGTCTGATGTGATGTGTTACCACAGGGGGAGACAGTGAGAGAGGTTGGTAGGAGTGTGACAGTCATGCACTGTTGAACCTGTCAGGAAAGGGTTGTCTAGGAGTAGACTGGGGAAAAGTATGCCTGGAAGAGGATGATTTCCTGGCACCTTTCCTTTGCTTCAAAGAGGGTGGTGCGGAGGCCTTCCTGACAAAATTGGGTTTGGCAGGGTAGTTTCTATGAAACTCTGGCACTGGTGATACAAAGAGATGCTTGAGGTCCTGCAACTCCTTGATTTTCTCTTGCAGAGCCTTAAAAAGCTCTGACGGTTTACCAAAAAGAAAAGTATTATCAAGTGGAGCATCCATGATTTTGCTCTTAAAATCATCAGGCAAATGTTGTAGCCTAAGCCAGGAGTACCGCGGAAGAACAGACGCAAGGGCAGGTGATTTAGATGATGCTTCTGCAGCATCATAGCTGCATTTTATGGAGTGCCTCAAAACCTGTACAACTAAAGAAAGGGTAGAGGCCACCTGGGCCTTGTTAGAGGAATCAGGAGCATCACTGCCTTGGTCTAAGGCCTGGGAAATAAGAACCAGAGCATATTTCACCATATGTGTTTGGTAGTTGATGGCTCTGAAAGCCAGTGTAGAAGAGGTGTAAATTTTCTTTCCTAAACTGTCCATCATTTTGCTGTCCTTATCTGATGGAAGTAAAGAAGAAGAGGGTATCTGTCTGGATTGCTTATCTGGTGCAACCGCAATTATAGCAGGGACTGCCACATGGGGCTTAATGAGGAATTTACAGTTGTCAGGTATTTATAGAACCTGTCTGGACTCTTAGGTGCAGGTGGAGAATCAGGAGCTTTGGAGGAAGAGGCAAAGGCTTCCAAGTATGCAGGGATGACTGGCAGGATGGCTGAGGAAGAAGGGGATTCCATCTGGAGAAGATCATAATATCTTTTTTGAACCTCTGTCTTTTGATTGGAATCCCACTTAAAGTACTCCCTAATTTTGGTAATGGTTTCCTCAAATGTAATGTCTTCTGGTGGGGAGTCACCTTCTAGGGAGTCCTCTTCTGGTAAGCAGTATCCTAAGGGGGAGGCTAGTTGACAAGTGTAACAGAGAGACTCATCAGAAGATGAAGAGGAAGATTCCTCTTCTGGAGTTTGAGGAGAGGGGCATAAGGATGCAGGCCTGGGACTTAGGGCTGGCACAGCAGACAGGGCCTGTGAAGTAGCAGACCTGAGGGCCATGAAAGCTTGGAAAAGGAATTGTGAAAAAGTCTGCCAATCTGGGATACTCTAAGAAGAAAAGTGTTTAGTTTTTTTGTTTCTTTTTCAGTGAGGGCTTCCTAGGTCCAGACTGAGTAGAAGCAGGCCTAGGATCCAAGGAAATGGGAGGAATGGAGGGAGACTCCATGGAAATGGAAGCTGGCAAAGGGGGTCCTGGCGAACCTGCCCCCCAACATCGAAAACTGACATTGGAATAACCTTCGTGGACATGCCGGTGGAAGAAACCAGAGCAGTGTCAGATACGGAACCTGCAGTATTCACCAAAGCCATCGGATGTACCTCAACCCCTAAAAAGGCAGTTGGTGGGATGTCCGAATCCAGAGGTGCAGGCACTTTCTCAGGCCTTAAGACTTTTGGCTTTTTTCTTAGGTGGTTCAGCAGACACACCGGGCATCACTTCCGTACACAAGGCTAGTCTTTTTAGACGTTAGTTCTCTACAAAAAGATTAAGGGCCTCTAGATGGCTGCGTAGGATCTTCGGAATAAATACCTGGCAAATAATGCAAGATATGTAGTCGTGGGAAGGCCCTAGGCAAAAGAGGCAGAGGTCGTGGGTGTCTTTGTGCAGGATTTGATGTCTGCACTTACATTTTCCCTTTCTAGATGACATGGACGGAATCAGCTAACAATTAAACAAATGACAGCAACCAGAACTAGTGAAAAAGGTAAAGGTTCCCCAATGGAGTATTTATCTTTTTAGAAGTCTTTGGTGCAGAGCAGAATGATCGCTCTAACGTTCGAGTGGCGACAGAGAAGTTCTGAGGTCTCTGTGTGCAGACATCACATTTATGGCCCACGGTTTATGGCACCTATGTGTGATGCCCCACACACCATGCAGCATCCAGGCTAAGCTTTTGTACATAAGCCGGATATTTGGGTCGCCTCATGCAGAGGATCCCGTTTGTTTAGAATACTGAAACATGAGAATAGAAGGACATCAAAAATTCATGCCACCACAAAGGTGAGAAATCCAGATACAAGAAAAAGGACACAGTGAAACTAAGCAAATGGGAGCTTCAGTTTACAATAGATGGTGTGCAGTTCTGTGCTGCTGCTCACATTTAAATTTTCCAGACACCCTTCAGAATGGTGCACTAAAAACCTGAGGCTCTGTTTGGTTAACACTGTTCAATTAGACAAATTAACCTGCAAGGTACACTTGCTGCTATACCTTTTAGTGTTGCTTTCCAATGCTTTAAGGTCTAACATTGTACTGAGATTTTAATTACATCTTAATACAATAATTTACAGGTCAATTCTGTATTATCAAATCAGTTTTTATTTGGATTTGAAAAAAGAGATTATAAAATTATGTATGTTAAACAGCACTGCCACCATAACAGCCCAGAAAATTACGTAACCGATATCAACATTTGCATTTTAAAAAATCAGTTGTTACATTGTAAGAACTAATCCAGCACTGAAGAGACTTTAGTGATTTAATTGCAAAGCAATGCCACTAAGTAGAAGCTTTCTGTAGAAGACGTGATACATGCTTTTCTTGTCTCATACGCAGTTATGTTGCCGAAGTTCAGATGTCTTCAACCAAGGAACAACATAAACTAGAAAAGTACATTTGTAAACCTAAATGGAACAAAAGATAAAAAGGTGTTAACATTAACTGCAAAAGAAAGTCTGTATTTACAGCCTCAAAACAGATACAAGACACAATGGGGCCAATGTATCCACTTCTCATACAGAACCTCTCTTGCCTGTCAGTTCTCCACAATATTGAGTAATCATTTAGCAAACAATATTTAACAATATGAAGATACAGGCATAAAACAGTATACTTTCACATGCTTATACAAAGGATTGCTCATTATCACTTAAGTTTATCTAACATGCCAAGCACAGTTTATCTGCAACTGCTTTTTTGCTCAGTTAAGTATTACCTTTGCAGCAAACAAAACTGACATGCTCTGGGAATCATCCAAACTCCCCTCCTTCACCTTCGCCAGATATATCACTATTACATGGAATTTCTCCATAGAAAGAAAAAGGTATCAGACTCATATTATAACCACCCTGACTGTCTCCTGGGAAGCACTGTCGCTTTCCAGACATCTACTTCTGAAGGGCTTATGCTGGTGAGGGCCATGGATGTAGGAAGATAACAGTCTCCTGGTGTTATGATGCACATTTCCATGTGCGCTAGATTGTTTAAGGGCTCATGCAGTCTAAGCTCACTTTCAGATTGAAAATTGTTAATAATGCATTTTGTTTAGCAAAAATGGACCTCAGTAATGCAAAAATATCTAGCTAGATTGTGACCACAGTGAAGTTGCTTATCTCAGATTTTAAGCATAAAACAATTTTGGATTTTTTTCCTCATAATGTAGTTAATTTTAGCCCGACTTGTTCATATTACCTAATGTATTTACTATTTTCACTACTTTTTTATATTTAATGTGTATGGTAAGTTTATGACTTAAGTGATATTCCAATACATTCTGTATGGTGGCTATTTTACAAAATCTAGTAGTGAGATAATGCAATGGACTATTCAATAGTTTACTGCAAGACATCAATATATGGTGACGAGACTACAAAAAACGCAAACAGGCATAATGGATTAATGAAAGAATGAGAAAACTTTACATTTCATTGCTTTATTCTTATGTTTTGAGCCTCACACTGTCATGCAGTAGCATCCTATATACTCTTCTCTAGTTTGTGCCCTGACAAGTTTGTGAAAAACTGCCAATGTGTTATAATTCAAGTTCAATTAGTGTTAGTATTTTATATTTAATATTATTAAAAATGTTCTTTTTGAATGAGACTTGTGAACTAGGTTTAATTACTTATAAGGAAAAAATCAAGTATTAAAACAAATGAACAGGAATGGAAAACACTGACCCTTGTACAGGGATTGAACCCCCCACCCCCGCATTCCATGCTGTTGTCAAGCCAATGGACAAACAAGGAGTGCCTGACAGTTACCTGCTTTTCCCCAAGATGAGTAAGAATATTGTAACGGTCAACTCAGTAAATTGACTGCAAATGATCAGCTTTTCCATCAAGAGTTGGATGATTTGTTGACCAAAGTTATAGGTTAAATAGATCAGCTAGCTTCTGATGGGAAACAAGAATTCAAGAGTGTGTGTGTGTGTGTGGGGGGGGGGGTGCACGGCACATGAGCCATCATACAAGATGGCTGCCTAGATGACTGGCCCCATGTCTGGTAGATAAGTTTATTTTTCAATTAATTTGGTGGAAAACTGGCCTAAACTATGGAGGAAACCATGTACAAAGTGGTTCAGAAAGCAAAATGTGAATCACCAAACTGGCAAGAAAACGTAGCAAGATCATGCACCATGTCAAGTAAATTTCTAAAGCGCTTGTGAACCAGAGTATGGAGGTAGGTGAAATTAGGGGAAAACACTGAAATACAGTGGCAAATAGTTGACTGTATGTAGTAAAATGACAGGAAAATGAGATTAAAAAGTCTGTTGCCTGCACAGAAACTTAAGTAGAGAAGCAGCATGATTTAGAATGCAGAACATACAGAGACAATTTCAATGTCGGCCTGAGGGAAGGTCTGGAGGAGAAAGAAGCAATACAGTATGCACAGCAGTAGATAAAGGCAAGTAAATGAAAAGAACTGACTGTCAAAAAAAGAGCAAAAAGGGTTGGCAAATTTACTGTGAGTGCAGAAAGACAGACAAGTAACTGTAAAGTGCCACAGTTACCGGCTGAAGGAATGGAATGTTAAGACTGTGGCACTTAGGAAGGGTTTTATGACAGCTAGCTGCAGAATTAAGACTGTAGATGAATTTCCACCACAGATTTACATAAAATAAAATGGTTTGCTTACATCAGCTTGAAATTTAAGACAAGCAGAACCAGCAGCATTTCTACTACATCCTGCAATTCTCAGTCATTAGGAAATGAAATGTACTAAGGGCTAAAGAAGGAAGGAGAGGGAAATACACATACACAAAGACATGGCAGTAGTGAAAAAAAAAAAGGGACTTCCCCACCAAATGCCTTGAATTGTATTAACAGCAGAAGTGCTTGTAGACTATGCAGATAGCACAAGGACACAGGAGGAGACCAGGCACATTAAGTCTGGAAGAGAGGGTTGGCACATTGGAAAAGTGAATGTGACAACCGGTACAGTCAGTTAATGAGGGCAAATGCTAGCATGCCAGAAATGGGAAGGCAAAGATTCTTTGGGTAAGACAAATATATACAGACATTGGCGACCCCCTAGAATGGTGCAGAAGTCCTGATACAGATACCCTAATCAGAAAAAAAGCTTTGTTAAAAGATAAGACTTCAAGAGAGAATAGGGAGAAGAGAGATTTGGGCGATAAGGAAGACAGCATTTGGGGTCAGAAGGAAACACAGAGGAGATATGGCAATGGGAAACTGAAGATTCTTACAGACTGGCTCAGGACAGATGTCTCATGGATGGATGGGGAAGGAGAAAAGCAGCTTGGGAAGGTAGTAATGACAGTAGAAAACCGTGCCATGCGAGTAGTTAAAAATCATTTTTACTGGAAAGAGTGGCGATTTAAATGGTACTAAATGATGCTGCACTTTTTTCTCCATTACATTTTTTTACGTTACCCTACCTGGTATACAAACTCAAGTAGTATGCAGCAGAAGGGACCACAACATCTACAGGTGAACTGCTTAGAAGTGTAAAGCATCACAGCAGTACTGTGTTTCGAACCTTGTCACCTACACTTTAGCATGTAAAGTGAGCTGCACTACATCAAGTTCCCAGTGGAATGAAAAGTGAGAGTATATTATGTCATTCTCGGATACTAACATGTTTAAGGACAGTAAAATAAAAACATATTTCATGGAGGTGAGCCGAGCATGTGAAGATACGTCTCTGTGTGAAAAGACTCATGCAGACAGTCTTGCGAGTCAGTTCTCAATTACCTTAACAAAACTTTGTCGAATTAATAAAACCGTGATGTGTAAAAGTCAACTTAACATGGACTATACAAGTCTACAGACCATTTGTAAAAGTGCAGCTAGCACACAGTACGAGGTACAGGATGATAAAATGACACAAAATTTGCATGGCATGTAAATATTGCATGATGAAATAAAATTTTCTCAGCCAGTAAGTAAAAACTTTCATATTACATTGTGGCAAACTTTTATGCATGATGCTAGCTAAAGCAAAACTAATACACCAGTCACTGCTGGATGTAGAAAGTTTGGGATTTGTATGGGAGAGCTCCTATGTAGGACAGTTTGTAATGGCAAGTTAGGAGTTTACAGGACAGTTTCTAGGGACAGGTTAGGAGAATAATGAGGCCTATATCAGTATGACTATGCAGACATTAATGGATAAGTTTTGCTTTCAAAATCAATTTTTAAAATCATCAGGTGGGATCTCATTGAGCCTGTTGGCCATTAACCATACACTGTGATAGAATGGCTAATCTGTTAACCTTCTTGGGGGGGGGGGTGATATTCTTGGTCAGGTCCTTATACTCTGGTGAAGTGGCAGGTGGGGAGGGAGTAGGAAATTGGGGGTGGAACATGGAATGTTGTAGAGATTAATAATCCAATAAAAAAGCAAGTTAAAACCCAAATTAAATTAAACATTGAGGAGTTAACGCCAGAAAAAATATCATAAATGGTTAGTCTCAAGCTGGGTAGAAGGAAGAGGAAGAAGGGAGTTGGGATCTTAACTAGTTTGGTTGAATAGTGGAAGACAGTGAGGGTTGTTAAAGACAGGAAGGCAAATGGGTGGTAGGCAGATGGCTGACAGGAATGCCTTTATGCTCTACGGTCAAAATGCAGATGAACCCACAGTTTTTTTTAAAGACTGGTTGAGGAATCTGCAGGCAAAAAAGAAACAGGAAGACAGAATAGTGGTAGGGAGTGATTTAAAAGTAGTGTTAGACCTGATGAACAGGGACAGGAAATATGGAGCAGAAGAACTTCACAGGTACAATAAAAAAAACCCTAGTGAGGGGGTACAGGAGAGATCGCTGGATGTATGGCAACAGCTAAGACTAGGAGTGGCAGGGTTTACATTTCAAGATGAGCTAAACAAGCCACTAGGTTGGACAGATGACTGGTGGATGAAAAAATATTTAAAGAAATAAGAGCTGTCTACTGCAGAGAAATAAATCTCTCAGACCATGCAATTGTTCAGCCGAGCTGTGATATAGGGAGTCGGATGGTAGATAGATGGAGATGTGTAGGAACAAGAACAGCCAGAATTCCAAGATGTAATCAGGGCACAGCAAGTGGCTCTTAAGAAGAGGCTGAAAGAATGAGGCGTCAAAGCTACACTAAAAACTAGCAGTTCAAATGGGTAACTCCACAGCCAATGAAAATTCAACATCTTCAGCTTACAAGGATCCAATGGACTTCAAAGGACTTTACCATAAAATAATATGAAACACACTTTCACATATACAAGTGCTTTGGGGTTTTATATTAGTTTATAATAAAGTACTCTGAAGTACACTGGCTCCTTGTGAGCAAAGATTTGATTCAAAGATAAAATCAGATGGCTAGAAGGGCAGGATGGTAGGTGAGGGGAGAGATGGTTATTAGGATGTTGACGTAGTGAGTTAATAATCGGGAAAAAGAAAGCCTGGATTATTTCAGTGGAGGACAAAATGGTCAGAGAAAGTTGAACAAATTAGCAAATAAAGGCACAATTCAGACTTTAATGAGCTTGAGCAAACACTGACCCCACTCAAATTGTTTTCATCTACAAGTGGAAAAGTTACTTTTTTGTAGGAGGAGGAGCAGCGGGAAATAATTTACTAACAAGAAATGGGGAGGTAATTGAGGCCATTAGGATACCCAAACAACTTCATAAAAGAGTGGGTTTTCAGGTGAGTAGTACAATAAAGCATACAGAAAGGGACATTAAAGTTATGGAAGATGCTAGAGCATCACAGTTGTATAAACAAAAAATTTCCCTATATCCCTATGCAGTGCAGATGCAAAAGTTTTTGCTCTTACTTTGACAGCACAGTACCATTTTCCGTTCTAAATGGTCTTCCTTCCTCATAGTGAAACTGCAGAAAGCATTCCATGGAGTTTCTAGATCTGCCACAATAAGATGAATGAGCATAACTACCTGAAAATTAAATGGACTATGCTGGCCTGAATTCCAAAGCAAACAATCTGTAGCAGGTACCACTCAAGGCATTGGAAGTGACAAGCTTTTTATGCTGAAAAGGCAAGTCCTTCTCAGACAATCTGTTCTAGTAATGCTAGAGTGCTGTACATATTTATGCAGGAGCTGTTTCTGGCTGCATAGATCTAACTGAAGATCCAAAGATGGTTTAAAAAAGGCCTGCCTTTAAAAACTGCGGAGAAATTCCCTTATTAATGCAGATGCACTCTGGGGTGGTATGACATAACCAATTATTCCTTTTAATACCTGTGGTCCTAGAATAATCATCCTCTGAGGAATCCTTCTCAACTGGATTTACTTCTGATATTGCCACTGTATCCCAACACACACCAACTGCTTATTACTTTAACCATATTCTTTGACTTGTCAAGTACAGGGTCTCAAACACATTGATTGATTTAGAGACATCAACTCTACTTCACTGGATATTTTTAAGTTAATTTTTTCATACTATACATAGATACTTCCCAAATGGTGCTAGCCAGTGCTTTTCTTAAGGCACTGTCGAAGGTGATTTAATAAACTGTTTACCACTAGGCTTAGTGAAGTTCTACTAGTCTACAAGGCTGACTCCCAGTCTCTTTTTGAAATCAACGTTCTTCTTAGTCAACAGTTACTTAAACATGCAATGATGATGTTCTGTTACACTAAAAAGCAGGCCTTGAGAAGTTGGCCGTAACTGTTTTCAAAAT
Source organism: Protopterus annectens (assembly GCF_019279795.1). Lineage (NCBI taxonomy): Eukaryota > Metazoa > Chordata > Ceratodontiformes > Protopteridae > Protopterus > Protopterus annectens. Next base: position 669,489,972 of record NC_056727.1, on the reverse strand, counting down.
ACAAGCAAAAGTCTTTGACATTACGCCACACTAAACAAGACAAAATGATGTAAAAGAGTATTCTTGAAGACCAAACTGATGCTGTGGTGCATATCCTGTGGCCTGGACTCAAGAAATGCACAGGTTACCCTCCCACTGTAAAGGACCCTTAACTTGTTACAGCAGGGCGATGTCTCCAGGCAGTTACGTCCTACTGATGCTCCTAAGCGCCAAATATTGCTTGTTCATATTCGCTTTAATAATTCCAAAACCATGCTACATGCAAAGTGTTAAGAGTTCATCTTAATGAATATACAATGGCAAACAAACCTGTATTAATATTTGGCATCTGTCAAGTGCAGGTAAAAACATATTAATTGCTGATAATGTAATATTTACATAATGCCATAAATTTAATAGTTTTCTAAATATCTAGACAACCAAGTAGCACAGACAGACGTGCTTAACCTCATATGAAAGCTCTGATCGATAAACAAAATGCTGCTGACAGTATGCGTGTAATCTGAGAGGTTGCCGAGATATTGTTTAAGTCGTTTACAAAATATTACAAACTTAACAGTTACTCCCTCGGATTCTCAAAAGCTTGCATGGCATGCATGATTAGTGTTAGATGAAATTTTGCCAATATGGCGGCCGAGCGATCCACATATGTGCACGTCTGACGTGCGCGAGTGCTGTAGCACTAGTGCCGCACGTCCCTAGCCCCCGCATGCAAATCACCTTATTTGCAGGTGAAAACCATGCAAATGAGGTAAATTAGCCATCCGGGAAGCAGGAATCAGGGCATGCACGACTAGCGTAATATGCAGAAATGTAATCAGTTAGTGACAGAGTACGGAACTGCAAATTGCAAAACAGAGCTATGACAGCTGTAAATAAAGGCTGCATAGCATTGAGGAAGCATGCCAATGGCTAAGTAGAAAACCACTGGCATTGCAAACAATGCCAAATGTACAGAATACAACTTTTATGATATGTCCACTGATCACATCCGTTGAAGCATAGGGCAGCGGTGCGCAAATTGGACCGGTGGGGAAATAAGAAAATAAACCTAAAAACAACAGTCTAACTAAAATCAGTATTCCTCCATGCAAGTCAATGGCAGGCAAAAGACAACCTGGCCAGTGAGTAGTGGTTGCTAAGGGGGGGGGGGGGGCACAGTGTGACACATGTAACTATACATTAGCAGGCAATTCTATGCAAATGAGGGGAAGGATAGTGAATCCCGGTTTTCCCCAGCATGTGAGGGAGGTCCTAACAGTGTACGAGTATGGATAGCTGAGTGCAAGACTAGGAGGTAGGTGACATCATGTGTGGGAGTGTCAGGCATACTGTCAGAGGATTGGAGCCCTGTGGCTCAGGGTTGCATCCAGCTTAGCACAGCAAAGCCAGGAGGTGTATCTAAACTTGCCCAGCTTGTACGACACAGTGTAAGCGGGTGTTCGTGCCGCATAATGGGATCTCCAGGAAGATAAAGGAAGTGAACCCAGAAAATAGTAGCAGTGTGCACATTGCAGTACACTGATTGCGCTGTGCGCCCCTGGGATGAATCAGAAGGGCAATGGGAAGGGAAAGCAGCAGTAGGAAGTTAATCAAGGGGTACTAGGTTCGCTGCCAGGTGAAATGAATCGGAACCAGCCAATTACACAGGCAGCAGACCAGCCCAGCCCAAAACACCACTATAAACTATGTAAACACCTACCCCTCCAGTTTTTCCCACACCCTACACCACCGCTGTAAACAAGCGGGGAACTTTTAACACTCACAACAGCAAAATGGTAGGGGCTGCAATAGCTATTATACAACTTGTGGAAGAGGCTGAGGGTGGCGAGGATGGAAATGTTGCCGACCAACCCAGAGTGAGGAGACGGAGAAGAGTGTACAGACCCAGGGTGACCTACCAAGGGCTACATGAGCTGGAGATAGTGGAGCATTATAGGGTGGACAGGGACCTCCTACAGCAGATTATTGAGCTGTGCCGGCCACGCCTGACATACAGAACTAATAGAGGGGAACCCATCCCAGTGGAAATGAAAGTATGTGTAGGCCTAAGAATACTAGCTACAGGTACCTTCCAAAGGCCAACTGGGGATATGATGGGGATCTCACAGGCATCAGCATCCAGGGTACTCCATCAGTTCCTGGATGCCATGGCAGCACATGTTTGTGAGCACATATATTTCCCCTTCACCCGTGAGGCGTTGGCCAGCAGTATGTGTCTCTTCCACCAAATAGCAGAATACCCTGAGGTAGTGGGTGCAATAGACTGCACGCACATATGCATCAAAGCACCACCCGGTGAGCAGGGTAGGGTTTACATCAACAGCAAGGGCTTCCCCTCCATCAACTGCCAGGTCGTGTGCGATGCCCAGGGCATAATGCTGAACATGTGTGCTGGCTGCACTGGAAGTTATCACGATTCCCACATCTGGCATCTGACGCAGCTGTACCAGAAATTTGCCAATGGGGACATCCCACATAGTCACCTAGTGAAGGATGCTGGATACGCACTGGAGCCGTGGCTGATGACACCCATCAAAAACACAAACGCACCCGAACAAGAACTCCATAATGAGGCACACGCACAAACAAGAATCATAACAGAGCGTGTGTTTAGGATGCTCAAGTCACGGTTCCAGTGCTTGGACACATCTGGTGGAGCCTTGCAGTACTCACCAACTACATGTACCCAAATTGTCCTTGTATGTGCCATGCTACACAATATGATCCTGCGGAAACAGCTGCAGCAGGAGCAGCAAGGGGCAGGGCCATATAGCCCCCCACCAATGCCAAGGCCTGCGCAGGCACAGAGCGACTCGGAGGAGGAACAACCTGAGCCTGCCCCAGACGGAGGCGTGCCCAGTATGCCCTGGCCAAGAGGCAACGCATATCACATACACTGACACAGGAGGGACCCAGGGAATAGCACCTCTCTCTGACTCTCACATACAGTAAAAGGGATGCCAAACATTACACTACCTGTGCCTAACCATGGGTAGGCAGTTTACTACGTGCATCCGACATTGGCAGCCCTGCAGCACCACCCGCAATACTGGGAAACCCACAGGATAAGTGACTCACACATGCCAGTCAGGATGGGGGTCACATACCCAACAACAGTCACAGCCAGCAGGACAAGTGTAGACAAACACAAACAAATGCTGTACTATGGCCTCTGAATGAGGGGTATGGCTGACTCCCACCCAGGCCTACACAGCAGGCCAGGTAGTGGGATGTCAGTTGTGACAGCTAGGAAGTCAGAAACCAATGTGTATGCACACCCCTTACAAGTCGAATACGCTCCTTTGGCAAGGCTGCTAATGTCACGCAACTTGAAGTACACCTCTGGGACGATTGTAGCTGAGTAATCTCCGTAGTACGTCCCATAACATTGTATGGCCATAGTGTGATTAAGGAGTTAGTTGGGAGTTCTAGCCCCTGACCTGCCGACTGTGTGTGTATGCGTGCATGTCTGACTGTGCAGGGAGCAATGCTTTTAGGTAACTCACACCCCGTACATTTCACATACCAACCTTTGGCAAGGCTGCTGATGTCACCCAGCTAGAAATACTCACCTGGGAAAGCTGTAGCCCAGTAATCTCCGTAGCGCATGCTGTAGCTGCGTACTGCTGTAGTGTGAATTAGATGTGTGGTTGGGTTCCATCCCCACACATGGCATTTCCAGATGTATTGTGTGCGTGTCACTGTCTGTGAAGGGAGCAATGTATTTTAGGCTAGTCTCTCGCAGTCATTTCAAAGCCCTACTGATGTCAGTCAGTGTGAAATACACTTACGGGCAAGGACTGCCCCACTAATATCTGTGGCGCTTACTATAAAGTAAAGTTGTGTACACTTACCATAAATGTAGATGTTCGAGTGCATTCACTGTTGAACTCATTACATTTGGGTAATCTGCTGGCAGGTTGCCCCCAGTCGGCCTGAATAACCTTTCCCATACCCTTAGTCCATACAGCCCCCGTATGACCTGTGTGATGCATGGGATACCTGCACAGTGATGTGGCAATCCCACAACCGATGAGTTGTACACCTGGCCCTGCCACGTGTGTCAATGTGTGTGCGTCCTTGTGAGAGTGCAGCTGTGTTGACCCAGACACCTGCTCATGCCGAAAGGTACCATACATCTACTGTATCCCTGTTGCAGATGTCACTCTCCATCACATATGTGTTCTGAGTGCTCCACAACAGGTAACCCATGTGGTGCATCCAATAATTGCAGCAGACTGTGCTAGCACTACATAGTTGTCAAGGGTTTCATACCCTGTGCTGCTAGGTGTGTGACACAAGCATACCTAAGTTTTACCCTCCCACCCCTCCTTGACACGTATTAGCCTCTGTCTGCGTCCCCCACCCCCTCTCAGGTGGACGTAGAGACCTACACCTGCCTTGCTTAGGCAGCAACATGTGTAATGTAGGTAATGCTCATGATCAGCTGATGGCCTCTGGATGAATCGCAGCCCTCCCCTAGCTGACTGCATGTGAAACACCTGTGGTAACATCCCCATCTCCAATTGTATGGAAACACACTCCAATACCCAGGAACATCATGGTGGCGTTTGCCCTTGTCACCCACTGTGAGTAGGAACTAGATCTGGTGTGTGCCAAACAGCATCCCAGATGGATTACAATGTACCTCTAACAACATACACTGTGAAAAACGTGCAAAGGTGGATGTGCCTGACCTGACTACAGCCTGTAGGTGCCTCTATACCGCATTTGGAGTAATGTTGCTTTCACAGTGTTTGTGTGGATATGGCTGATGTATAATCAGTAACTGCCATGTCAGTTCCATGTTGATGGGAATCACCATCTGCAGGGTCATCTTCAGCCTGGGCAGTGCTGGGTCCGTGGCTGCATGTGCCACCCACGGGGCATCTAGCTGTCGACTGCTGAAGGTAGTGTGAGGATTGCAGTCAGTAGATGGAGAAAGCTGTGGTAGTCACAGATGTCATATCCCTCAAAGGACATATGTTGCAACAACCCTGTAACAACAGTAACCTGTGGTCATCACAGCAGCATGTCAATATTGGTCCTGTGTATGTGCTCCCAGCCACACCTCTGTCAACCTTTGTACATATGTCAAGCATGAAGTGGTGCACATGTGCTGTACACCATACTTTGTGGCATCATATCTGAGAACAAGCCACGGATATATCTGACTGCTACACGTTATATACAGTAGGGGTTACATTACATTACCTGCACATTCTGAGTTTGTTCGTACAGTACTGAGGTCTGTGTACCTATGGTGAATGTCGACAGTGTGTGGTAGATGACATTGTTCTAGTTCCCCTACTTGCAGATGTTACATGCTGCCCCACTGTATAGTATTGTAGTGGCGTACATGTTTGTAGGGCCATAAATACACGTGTCCCTTACCACAGACACCCACGAGACCAAAGTGTGTAGCAGGCAAGTATATTTAGGGAAGTCTGTGAGTGGCACATATGAGGATGGTGTCGAACATGGGTCTATACCATAAACACAAATGCTTACCTTATAGAATCCCTAAACGTCGACACGTCTTCATCAAACCGCAAAAACACCGAATGCCCTAAACCGTGAAATTCAAAATATCGAACTATATCATTTGTCCCACCCCACCACCCGCTGCATACTACCTACAGAAACAAACTAAATAAACCACATACATACACTAACCAAATCCCTACATCTAACCCTAAACTAAACCCTACTTCTAACCCTACACTAAATCTTACATATACCACCAAGTATGCACTTAACTTAACCCGCACCCTAACCCCAAGGTCTGTAACTATCACATACTTACCTTACGGAGCTATACCGCAGAAGGCCAACCATGAGAATTCAACGTTTCCGGTTTCGCTCTTCTGGACGTTTGATGATTTTGTGTTTCGACAAATATGGGTCGACATTTATGGATTCGATAAGGTAAGCTTTCGACTTACTAATAGGGAACCATCGAACACATAGTCCATATACTGTCATACCATGCTAGCTAACCATATGTGGCTGTGGCTGTGTTCACAGTAGTTGTGGATATGCACTGCCACACAGGTGTATCCTACCCTGTGCTGTGACATGCCTGTGGAGCCTGCTGTATATGCAGGTACATGTGCATTCCCCCCTTGGGAGGTGTAGGCCAGTGTTAAGCCAGTCTGCCTGCAGCCTGCACAGTGCATTGTGACATGCCTAGCAACTGAGTGTAGCTACCCAGTGAGATGTCATGCACAGATACTAGCCAGATGTCCCACTGGCGGGCCTCCCCTAACAGTCATGTATGTCAGACAGGGCAGTGGGATGCAGTGCGGATGTCTGTCAATACCTATTGTGTAGTATGTGGCCATGGTACCCCTGTACCAGCGGTCATACCTTTGCAGGCCAGTCAGGGGTGTGTGAATGCATGACCTATGGTGGACATTATATACCTGTCATCATGTGTCATACCCATCTACATGGCCATCCACATCCATATTGTGAGGCATGGCACATATGTAGCACTAAGGGCGCATATGAATACCTCTGGAATGTCAAGACTGTGTCAGACCCCCACATATACTGGCCAATATCTCTGCTGCAGTCCACAGTGGCATTACATGCTAGCAGCAGTACTGTACACTGTCCTTTGGCTGTTGTTCAGTAACCAATGGCACACATGTTATGTGCAGATGTGATCTACCACACACAATGTATGTGAAGACAATCCCAATGACAGTAGCAATAGCCTACAAGTATATCTGCTAGAGATACCGGACATCTCCTGCAACTATGACATTGGGAACATACGGGCTGGAGTGGCCTACACTTCATGTCCAGGAACTATGGTGGGAATTCAGTATATTTATATATCCAGATAGGCAGATATATGAATACACATGTGTACTACACCCATTTAACACTGTCATGGCAACCACCCACTACTGATCCCCACATCATGTGTACATGGTCCCATTACATCTCCTGTGTGATGGGCATCTGTCCCATGTGTGGGCAGCAGTGCTACCGACAGCATGTAGCAATATCCCATACAGGAGAAGCAGCACACTCAGGGTAGCCACATATTCATCAGAAGATCAGGACGTACAGACAGACTGAGTGGAGTTGTGTTATGCATTGTACAGAACAGGTGTTACAGGGTGTGGGTGTACATACTAGTTTGCCATGGAATGCAGAGTTGTCTGCATAGCACACAACTGTGGGCCTACTCTCATGCCGGCTGGAGCTATGCCTATCACATCTTGTCTGTCCACCACACAGGTCGTGTGTCATATAATGCACTGGCAGTGTGTGTGTTGCATGTTACCGGTACATGGCTACATCCATAGCCATCCATACCAGCAATCTCCTGACTAAGGGTATGTTACAGACTATCCTGTAACACCTGTACCTTGCGTAGTGTATGGCAACAGTTGTCCACATATGTGCCTGTATTCTAGCCTCTGTCCGTCACCTACATACCAAGCTGTGCACATATGTCATGTTGTCGGTGGTTGATCCATAGTGGGCTGCTAGTATAACATACTGCCATGTTTGTCATCAGTCCACTGCCGTTGTGATCCCCCACACATATGGTGGGGCTGGGGCCATATATGTGTGGGCGCCACCTACACAATACATGTGTGCCCTCATGCACTGCAGAGCCCAGTGTACGTAACAGTGGTATATGGCCCTGTATAACTGAGTCCAGGGGAGCACCAGAAAAGACCTAGGCTGCTACAAAATGTGAGGTTATCAGGGCTGAGCTGACTTAAGGTATATGGATGTACAGTACCACATACTTCACCTATATACACATTACTGTCATGGATCTGGGTACTGCAGGACTACTGCCCCCCTGCCATACAAACTGTTCTGTGTGTTGGTGTGCATGTGATGGTGTCAGTTATGCCAAGTTATGTTGCAGTTACAACCCATGTGGTCATAAGACGTCCATACCACCTACTGTGTTTGTACAGTGTGTAGATAGAGGCTGTTGAACTAAACACCTGGAGTACATACTGTTGATTGTTAGGTATCCTGTGGCCAAGTGTGCCTTTCCTATTGTATAATGCGAATGGCTTGGCCTGGACAGCAACAGCTGCAAACCTTTCCAACCTACTGTATGAGTGTAACTGGTCCACTGTAGCATCACCCCTTTGATATAGTTGTCAGTGTCTGAATGTAGAACTGTAATAGTACACGATGACAGGGTACCGTGTCAGCAAACCTGTGGGTGTTGTTTCGCCTATGACCTCTCTGTGGGGTGTATGTTACAGGCAACAATTGTCATTTGTAAGGGTGGCACATACAATGTCTAGCCATTCATGGGTCAACTGTAGGCATAGTGGCTGTTCCATATCGTGTGCACCTACCGCTTATGTTTCGTACTGTACATATAACTGCGTGTGTATGTGTAGTCATAGGTTCATAGATTAGTACTAGGCTAACTGCCCTTGCGAGCCATTTTAAGCCTAGCCAATTATCCCCTGTGAGATTCAAACCCTGTACATGTATATATATATATATATATATATATATATATATATATATATATACACACATATATATATATATATATATATATATATATATATACACACACACACACACACACACACACACACACACACACACACACACACACACACACACATATACACACACACACACATGTACATAATACATTCCCCATGGGAGCCAGAACGTACAGCATATGTTACCAATAACAGTCTGATATCATACAGGTGTGATGTAGTACAGGTAACATTGTGTGCCCATGACGCCACTGGCCCTGGTTATGGCATCGCCAACACTTGGAAGTGTATTGCAGGGCAGACGTGTTTGGTTGGAGGGATGCCTATTCGTACGACCAGTATAGTGTGTGGTGCCTCTCAACTCCATTAACGCAACATGTAGCCTGTTACACTCCACTCCCTAACAGCTACATGTGCCTTGCAGTACCAGCACAACAGTGTTGCACCAATGGGTCGGTAGGCATGGGAATCCCACTGAGGTCTGCCATGTGTGTGTATATGTGTATGTGTGCATATCTGTAGGGTACACCGGTCCAAGTCCGCACTCCGATTAGAATACACATTGCCACACAGTAGTACGGATATTGTTGTTGCCGCCCATAGGTGTGACAATGCAATGCAACACCCTACTATGCCTGTGGCGTGTGAATCACATGCATATCCCTGTGATGCCACTGTTGTAATATGCAATGGGTTGTTTTTGCATCGAGGACACTGTGTGATAGTGGATATATCAGTGTATCTAGATGGGTTCTAGTGTGTACAATACCCAGTGGGGTATGTGGGAGCTGTGTACACTGTTTTTACACCATGGTACACCTGGTATATGACCCACGTACCACTCTCAGGTGGCCAATGTCACCATCACCCATACAGGTAACAGAAAACAGGATACAGCCCAGTTACACATGTGCTGTGTGCAGCCTACCTGTAACACATTGGACACATGGACTAGTTAGTTATCAATTATACAACCAGGTCTCTAAGATGTGTGTCTACCCGTTACGTGTCGGTCAATGTGTATATGATGGTATGACACACTATGTATTCACCATATACAAACATTACATCCCCCATTACCATATTGTATGCATCTGTGGATGGTCTGCATGTAGCACGTGACCTGGTACACACCTCACCTACAGATGGTGTTGTGTGTGCAATGATAGCCACACAGTTCAGTAGCACTACATACCCGGGTTGGGTCTAGACACAGTGTCGCCAAGTCAGGATGTGTGTGTATGTGGATGGGTTGACATTAGGGTGCAGATCATACCTGTATCAGCAGGCCACAAGTCACATTTGCATGGTCAATAGCTGTTATACATACCTGTGGTATGTGTGCAATTGTTCACCACATATGTCACGGCCATAGTGTCACCACAATGACATACCCCTGTGGAATATGACTGCGGACCAACCTCCTGCTGACACATGTATGCCTACAGCACAAATGGATGACAGTATGGGGATATCAGTTGGTGTTACCAACAGCTGGGATGCATCCTAACTGCATGGCTACACTACCTGACATGTATGCAGTACACATTACCCCTGACTACATTCTACACTGCAGTACATTGCGACATTCTATGACAGTCACCGTGGGCATCAGAACCATGTTAGCCTGTCCCTGCATCGATGTTAGGGATGGCAGGGATGTGGCACAAGTATCATCATATGCACAGGGTGTGTGAATGTCATCCTAGCTGCATGGCTACACTACCTGACATGTATGCAGTACGCATTACCCCTGACTACATTCTACACTGTGGTACATTGCGCCACCCCATTACAGTCACCATGTGCATCGGAACCATGTTAGCCTGTCCCTGCATCGATGTTATGGATGACAAGGATATGGTACAGGTATCATCATATGCACAGGGTGTGTTGAAGGTGTGCCAGAGGCTGAGGGTGGTCCAAACATGTGTCACCATGTGTGTGGGTGAGGGGGTGTGGTTCCTTGATTGGGGCGTGGTGATGTGGTGTGTGCCAGTATGGGGACGCCCTAGGTGTGGTTGCATAGTGTGTGGGTATGCATGAGCACAGTTCCACCATGTGGCTGCCCCACCTGGGTAATGCTGGACAGCTGCAGACCATACCTGGCAAGGTGTGCAGTTCAATGTTTCCGGCCACGGACATGCCGACTGTGCCTGCCAGCGGTTCCATGGACACGTGCAGGTACAGACCTTGAGGTGCTACTCTACCCTGATGATGATATATGTCCGCTGAAACCATGTCCCGCCAGGGCCACATGCATGTGGCCTGCTGTGGTGTGGACAGCAGCCCCTGTGGAGTGCTGTAGCTGGTACTGCCACTATGGGAGCGGCTGTGTCTCCTGGCATGTCCACGACTGCCAGCTGCTGGTGTCTCTGGCCTACATCTACATGGACATTGCATCATTCTCAGCACACATTCTAGCACTTACATACCACGGTCAAGGAGGCCAACCATCTTACCCTACCATCTATCCATGACCTCTGTATATTCACAGAAGGCAACAGCGAGTTCATGGAGGTTGCTACTTACAGCTGTGAAAGCAGACCTCTGGAGCCTCAGGACCTGTTTGGAATGCATTTCCATACGTGCCTGTGCCTCCATTACAGCCTGAAACATGCTCCAGGTGGTACCAGTTGTGGCGATTCTGCCAGGGGCAGGATGACCTGCGGTCCTCTCATGAGCACCATGGTACATCTGCCGATGTGGTGGCCTTCCAGACATCCGGCTATGCCAACTGTGACCCGACACAGTTGGCAAAGACACCACACTTTCCTGGCCATTGCCACCAAGCGTCAACTATCCCTCTGCTATGGCCGCATGTGATGGGGTTTGTAGGGGCACTGTAACTAAGTGTGGGCTTGGGGTGGCTAGGAGGGTGATGACATGTTGGCACAGTGTCAGCCTCTGATAACCCCATCTGTGCCTCACCTATACCTTCATCATCATCGGTGTCTGTAGGGACACCTACCTCAGTATGCAAGCAGGAGGAACCCTGACCCACCTCACCACCTGTGGGGGAAATAAATGCACACGTTATGACATGTACAACAGTGCAGAACAACACACACACTCATACTGACAGCCACCTTACAACCTCACCTTCCCTGTGTTTGCAGACAGTCCCACAGTCAGTTACATATGTTCCCCTTCCTGCATGGCACTTGCCAATACACACACATCACTACAGCCCATTAAAATATCATCCCTCCCCATGCCTACACATGTGGTTACCACACCTGACCTGTTACTCCATCGCCTCCCTGACCTGGGTAGAGTAGGTTGTACATGGCCTCACAGCTGTCACCCTGTATTACCCTGTGTATGGGCAGTAACGATGTACGAGGCCCCTATATGGTTGGGGCTGCTACATTCGCTACATATGTCACACACCAGAGCCTCATACTATAGTCTTGCTCAGTCCATGCCACATCTGCTGCACAAGCGACCCATCATGCAGATGACAGTACTACCTGGATACACTCACTGATGTGCTGTGGTAATTCCCCATTGCATTTGTAGTGCTGCATATGTGGGTAGCCGGTTAATTATCTGCTGCTGGCAAAATGATGTGTATACCTGGTATGTCCTGCACCTCCCAATGCATGCTCCATGCCACAGCTCTTGTTATGCTATCAACTGTCCTGTGTTCACATACCTGACAGGCTGTCCTGGTGTCCCATGTCTCACTCCATGTACGGCACAATCCCAAGGGGAAGTACCACCATGTGGTCAATCCCACTATCGTCTGTGCATACATGGTGACACACACATCTGACATGCATCATCCACACTCCACTAGATTGCACCTACAAACACAACCAAGTCACACACATACACACACACACACCACACTCCTACATGTGGAGTTGCACACCATTTGTACACACAGTCCTCCCATTGGCCTTTTGTCAACATGCATTACACATGGAGCTCAACAGCATTCAGTGAAACTATAGTGACATCATGCTAGTGGCATTATACATGTGTGTGAGGCATGGGCTTTGTTGGTAGGTGTTGGCCCCTCCCCGTGTTAACACTGCACCCATGTACAAAGTGTTACTGTGGCCTGTTCTGCACCCTGCCTAGTACTGTGCAACATAGATCGTAGGTGTAGAAACCATTGATGCATCTGTAGTACTGTGTCTGTTATGTCAGCTCCACTGCTCACAGCCCCTGTGTGTTGTAGCAACGCATACCTAGGATGGTATGTGAACAGCTATCAGTTGTGGATGCCTGATGTCTGTGTTACGATCACAACATCAGCAGTGCATGTAGGACCAGTACATGACTATTACACTGACAACCAGCGGAACTTACCATGGCTGTGAGGGGTGCCCTACACATGTCCCAGACCTCTGCATGGTTGCAAGGTCTACTCATGTGCACATCTCTTGGAGTGCACACACTGCTGTGATGAGTGCTGTGGGTCAGGGTTACATCTGCAATGTTTACTTTACCTGCTTGTGTGCAGCTGCAGCCATGGTGGTGTTGAGTCACACATGCCCCTACTGTAGGCCATGTGTCCTGCCACGTCACATCCCTGTGGACACATTGCACATTGACTGGATGTTAGTTATCTTGCATGTGTCTGTTGTACCCTTCCTATACCACAGAATGGTCTAGTGTGATGCAGTGCATTTCTCAGCAACAAAACGTGAACATGTACAGCATGCAGTATGGGTAGGTGTGTTAGATGTGTGCATGGGGGATAGCCCATAGCTATTATATGCCCAGTTAATCATCAAGAATGAACATGAACCATACTCACCGGCTACGGGCTGCTGCTGTGGTTGTATTCTGGAGGGACCTACATAGGAGTGCGAGAAAGCTGATGTCAGTGGCCACAGCTGTGGCATTCATAACAGGTGAGTGTAGCATTACGTTACATCACCAGTAGAATTACACAATACTACAGCTTCTACACAACAGCTTATTACTAGTACACAGCAGCAAAGTATATGACATCTCAATTCTGCATGATGTACCTGTACAGCTGCAGATGCATACACAAGAGTGGTGTACCGATGTACCCTGGGGCGTTACCTGCATGCTCCTCAGCTGGTGTTATTGGCACCCACCTTCAAGATGTGCCCTGCCAGGTGTTGATGTTGCGGGCAGACAGGTGCCACTAGGCTGCTGAGAAGCCCCTCCACACGGGTGAGGGGTGGATGGGTGGGTTGCCTCCCCCTGTTGCGAGGTGGTCCCCCCTTACGGCAGCTGCACGCAGACATACATGGCGAAGCAGGTTGGTGCAATGATGCCGGACCTGCTCATAGCTGCAGTTATGCAGTCCGACATCATTGACCCTGTGGACTAGTTCGTTCCACAGGGTGGTCCTCTCCTGCTGGTCGTGGGTTGTCCGGCCAAAAAGAAGTACGTAGTGCTGTACCAGGTGGTTGATGATGATAGTCGCTTCTGCGGTGCTGTACACAGGAAGGCGATAATGCGCCACGATTCCTGGAAGACAAAGATGGAAACAGGTATGAACCACCCATACAGCAGAGTTACCATAGTTCTTAATGCACATATAGGTCTCCCCCCACCATATCAGCTACAACAACACGTTCACAGACTGCAATTGTTAGGTCAGCTGCTTACCTACCATTGGGACATATTTTGTATTGTATCATGCTTTGTGCTATGTGTTTGTGCCACGTTTTGTGCTATGTGTTTGTAGCCATGCTCCCGGTGGGGACACATCTTTGCTGACTTGTTACAGACTATTGCACCTGCATGCCATTGTCAGTGCCACTCTATATAGGTTCATAGGTTCATAGGTTAGTACTAGGCTAAGTGCTCTTGTGAGCCATTGTAAGCCTAGCCAATTATCCCTTGTGAGACTCAAACCCTGCACCTTGTGTTTGTAAGACAAACACCTTAACCATTAGGCCACCCTAGGGAAATTGTTAAAATCAGTTCCTTTATTGACAAAATAAAATGTAATCCTGCTGCTGCTGTGCATACATGGTGACACACACATATGTGTATGAATATACATCTATGTAGATATAAGTGATATAGCAATCAAAGAATATCAAAGAATGATGTCAATAAAATAATAGTGAATGTGAATGATGGTATCTATGAAAAGCTAATTAACAGAACTATATGTTGTTGATATATCTATGTCTATATGAGTGTCTGTATCTGTACACATACACATCACAGTCCATATCACACAGACATGTAGAGTGCATACAGACATCTGGTCCGCATTCTGTAACAGCCTTTCATTCACAGCTGCACTGTTCTGCTTTGCTGTAACAAAGACAGGTGCCACATGTGAACACAGCCTAACATTAGGGTGGTAACTATAAAAACAAAAAGATTCAGTGAGCTCACCACCAAAGGCAGTACGCATGGAAACCAAGTAAATATAGAAAGCAAACCTGCTGCTGCCACCCAAGCTGAAGTAAAATGGTTGAAATTGTTAAAATCAGTTCCTTTATTGACAAAATAAAATGTAATCCTGCTGCTGCTGTCTGGATAAGCACTTTCAGTTGTTGAACCTTTATCAAATCCTAAAAAAAAAGCAGCTTCCTTTCATTTAAAAAGAGCTTCCTGCAGCTCATTCATTCAGTCAACCAATAAAGTTTTGGTGTGTGGACACACCTCTCATTCAGAGTGCATGTTCTATTTACTTTGTGTTAGCTAAAAGCTTGGAACTTTTAAAGTGAAGTAACACAGAATTAATGCATATGCATTATTTCTTTAGAGCCCTTCCTTTCAAGATGGGTTTGAGTGGTACAATTTCATTTAATCCAGGTTTCTGGTCCGCTCTAAGGTTCCTAATCCATTTTGTTTCCTCAGTTTTGGTATAGTTGGCCAGATCCCCTCCTTGTATTGTTTCTACTAGCCTGCTTACTATCATAAATTTAAAAGTATGGTCTCCATTAACTTTAATATGACCATATAGAGCATTCGTATTTACTTGAATTCTAATGTCCTGACAGTGTCTCAGGGTATGCTCCTTGAACATTCTGTTTGTTTTCCCCACATAGAATGCTGGGCAGCGTTGGCACCGAGCAATATAGATCACATTTTTGCTCCTGCAATTCGCAAACCCTTTGAACCTGTATTCCTTCTTGGATGTTGGATGTATAAATAAATTATCTCTTTTAATATGTTGACATGTTTTACAAAATCCACATTTATAGGTGCCTACTTTATTCGTGGGTGAATGTTCTGTGTCCACATTTCGACGATTCCCATGGCATAAGAGCCATTTCAGATTTTTCCTATTCTTAAAGGAAAAACTGGGTGTCTCTCCTACAATGCTCCTAAGGTTCTCATCTGAAGTCAAAACAGACCAGTTCTTTTTTATGGTCTCTAGTATGAGTGCATTGTTCTTCTTCCTTACTCAACCAATGGGAAAAATATGGTCTTTCTTTGCCAATTCGTAAGTCTGATGTTCTATTCATGCTTTTTATGACTTCATCTTTATTATATCCTCTTTTCTTAAAGTTAATTAGCCTCTCCTTTTCTTTTTCAAAAACTTCATCTTTAGTGCATAGTTTTGATATACGTTTCACTTGATTCTCCACTATATTTTTAACATGCTTCGGGTGCATACTGGTCCTATGGAGCATGTGATTACGCCACGTTGTCTTCCTGTGCATAGACGTATCTATCCCATATACATGATCTAATGTCAGTTGGATATCAAGGAAATTGATGGTAGTATCAGAAAAATTCAATTCACATCTTAAGAAAGATGTGGTGTTACCCAGGAAAGACTCAAATCTTCTGACAGAGTGTTCATCACCTTCCCATAAAATAAAGATGTCATCAACAAAACTTTTATACAAAACTATGTTATTATTCCAGCTATTGAGGGTATCCAAGCACCGTTCTTCCTCCCATTGTGCCAACACTATGTTGGCATAACTATTGGCGCATGGGGTTCCCATGGCCACTCCAGATTTCTGCCAATAATATTCATTCCCATCCACGAAGATGTTGTTAGACAGTATTTCATCTAGAAGGCTGCATATCAAGTTTATGTTATCATTGGTCTTATATTTAAGTCCAAATTGTCCAACTGTTTCTATTCCATATTCGTTTGGGATTGATGTAAACAGGCTATTCACAATCAGAGTTGCCATTATATCTTCGTAAGTTTTCATCATTGTTGTGCTTTCATAAAGACATTTTTAAAAACCTTCAGAATCTTTCACAACTGTTCTTGCATGTGGTAATAAACTCTTCAATTCTTCTTCCACATATATAGAAATGGGTTCAGTTACCCATCCTTCTCCATTGACAATTGGCCTTAAAGGTGGATCCATCTAATTCTTGTGAACCTTGCGTAATCCACTGATGTTAGGTACCGTCAGATGCTGTGTGTAAAAATAATCATACAATTCTTTTGTGATAGTTCTATTCATTAACTTTTCATAGATGCCATCATTTATATTCACTATTATTTTACTGACATCCTTCTTTGATAATCTTTGATCGATTGCTATATCACTTAGCATTTCTTCATCTTGTCATACCTTACTGAATCCATCACAATTACAGCTCCTCCTTTGTCTGCTGCTTTCACCACCATGTCCCTCCTCCTTTGAAGTTCATTCAATGCTAGCCTTTCTTGGTAACTCAGATTATAGAAATGTCCTTTTTCTTTCAATATATATTGTTCTACCTCTTTTTCACATCTAAGTTACCAAGAAAGGCTAGCACTGAATGAACTTCAAAGAAGGAGGGACATAGTGGTGAAAGCAGCAGACAAAAAAGGAGCTGTAATTGTGATGGATTCAGTAAGATATGACAAGATGAAGGAAATGCTAAGTGATATAGCAATCAAAGAATATCAAAGAATGATGTCAGTAAAATAATAGTGAATGTGAATGATGGCATCTATGAAAAGCTAATGAATAGAACTATCACGAAAGAATTGTATGATTATTTTTACACACAGCATCTGAAGATATCTAACATCAATGGATTACCCAAGGTCCACAAGAATTTGATGGATCCACCTTTAAGGCCAATTGTCAATGGAGAAGGATGGGTGACTGAACCCATTTCTATATATGTGGAAAGAGAATTGAAGAGTTTATTACCACATGTAAGAACAGTTGTGAAAGATTCTGAAGTTTTTTTTTAAATGTCAAGAACAATGAGGAAAACTTGCAAAGGTATCATAATGGCAACTCTGGATGTGAATAGCCTGTTTATATCAATACCAAACAAATATGGAATAGAAACAGACAATTTGGACTTAAATATAAGACCAATGATAACATAAACTTGATATGCAGCCTTCTAGATGAAATACTGCTCTTCATGTTTTCCCTTAGAACTGTTCTAAATCTCAAAGTAAGCACTCTATTTTCATTCTAAAGCCCTGCAGTTGCTCGTATAAGTAATCGTATAAGTAAGCACTAATAAACTAAAGCACTACACCCTCTTATACTCCCTTTAAGTACTTGGCTCCTTATTGGTCCTTTTTGATCAGTCAAAAAGTAGTTCCTTATACTATTCTGGCATGTCCAAAAGTCAGTTTCGGGTTTACTCTCCAGTCCAGCTGGTGAATCTTAGAATCTTGAGGCAATGTTACAACTGCCTTATGTACACAGACCACCCTCTCCTCCTCCCAACAAGCTCAAATATATGTGAGAGATGCAACTATATAGCCAAACTGGAGGCTGAGCTCTCTCAGCCCAGTACTGGCACAGTCAGTCAGGAGGAGAAGGTAACCACACACACCACAAATCCAGTCTCACATAGACCTATCGCAACAGCAAACCAAACACAAACACACAAAAACATACTCAGGAGGCTCTAAATAAAAATCTGCCCAAGCAGCAGAGACCTCCAAAGCAGACATCCAAGCAATCGCTACCCCACAACAATACCCACGTATCACATATTTCACAAAGTCAGTGTGCCACACAGTCACAGCCCTTAAGGCTAAACAACACACCTAATACACTTGTAATAGGTGACTCTATTGTCAGACACACTGACGTCACACTCACCAGGCTGAACAAGGAGAAGGTCACTGTAAGCTGCCTGTCGGGTGCCAGGATCTGCCACATAACACAAGCACTCAGGTCACTCCAAAGCAAGTACAAATATGACTCCGTCATTGTCCATGCTGGTGTGAATGACCTGAGACGTACCTCCCTGGACTACATGAAAAGAGACAGAGGAGCTCTCTGATCATGTAGCCCAGGCCGGTATGACCCTGACCTTGAGTAGCATCTTACCCTCACCAAGAATGATGCCACAGTATAAAAACAACATGATTAATTTTAACAATTGGCTAAAGTATTGGTGTCATTCAAAGGGGATCCCGTGTCTGTCAGCCTGGTATGACATGCTCGACAAGCCACGTTGCTTCGCTAGGGACGGTTGCACCTGTCACCCCTGGGCTTTCGAATATTGGCTAAGGCTCTTGCCACCCCCATAGTGCCTTTTTTAGGCAAGGTTCAAAAGACAAACCCACCTCCATAGACAACACAAGGAAAAAGAAACTAAGGATAATGCTGCTCAAAGCCAGAAGTCTAAACCTCAAGATGCATGCACTTGAGGCTCTCCCCAGTATGGAGAATATCGATATCTGTGCAGTAACAGAAACCTGGTTCAAAGCTCCTGAGAGCACCCCAGCACTACCAGGTTATACCTCATACCATGCTTTTCGGCCCCAAAACTCGGACCGAACCACAAAAGGAGGGGGAGTATCCATATTCAAAGATACCCACACCTCCAGGTTAGTGGCACTGCACGAAGCATCAGAGACCATCCATGTGCAACTAACAGTGGGCAAAACTGCCTTTCAGTTTGTAGCCTGCTACAGACTACCCTCCCAAACTCAGGAACCCCACTCAGCTTACCTGAGAACACTGGAGAATATGAAGGTCTCTCCAAACACCATCATATTGGGTGACCTCAACTACCCAAACATAGACTGGGAGCACTACTCAAGCCCCAACATCCTCGCCCAACTGTTCCTAGAATTTATAAACTCAAATGCTATGGAACAACTGGTCACCACTTCCACAAGAGGGAAAACATATTGGACCTGATCATCACCAACATGGGGACTCTATGTTCCATACCAGAGGTATACCCCTCATTGGTAAGATCTGACCATAAATTAATCTCACTGGACATCCATATCCCGTCCCCACCCCCAACCAAGGAAACCATGATGAAGAACTTCTCAAAAGCAAACTTCACACTTCTCAAAACCGAGGTGGAATCCTTCAAAACCCCCAGGCCAGTGGAAAATACGGCCCAAACTGCAGAATCCTTTACAAACAAATTCTATGGACACCTACAGGAATGCATGGATTGTGCTATCCCAAATAAAACCAAGACGCACTCCTCCAAAGGCAGGAGACCTGTCTGGTGGACCCCAGCCATAAATAAGCTATACAACAGAAGGAGGAAGCTACTACATGATAGAGCAAAATCCCAAAAAGGGAAGGCATCTCTGATCAATACAAGAAACTACGATCCCTCATAAAATTATCTAAGGCCAGCTTCGAAAGAAAAATTGTACAAGACGCTAAAGATAATCACAAGGCCTTCTTTAGTTATGTCAGGAACCTGGGTGGCAACTCCCAGATATGCTCAGAGTTAGTGCAAAATGACAAAAAATACACTGAACCCACAGACACTAACAACATCCTGACAGACAGGTTCAGTGCAAACTTCTCCCCCCCTTCCCCCCCAAAAGAGCAAATGTCTATCCCAACAGAGTGTAGCCTCCATGACATCACAGATGCATAGGTGAGAGCTGCCCCCTCCAAAGCAAAAAAACACAGCATCAATGGGACCGGATGGTGTCCCGGGCTGCGTCTTACACGAGCTCCAAGAAGAACTGAACCCTCACATAAAATCACTGTTCAATCTCAGCCTTAGTACAGGATATGTACCCAAGGAATGGCGTACAGCAACAGTGGTCCCACTCCGCAAAGGTGGTGCCACAACGGACCCCGTAAACTATCGCCCTATAAGCCTGACTAGCCTGGTCTGCAAAGCTATGGAGCGTATCATCATGGAACTCATAAACAAAGACATTGGGAACCTCCAAACACTGGATCCTACCCAATTCGGCTTTGTTAAGGGCAGATCTTGCCTCTTGAACCTGGTCGACTTCTTTGAAACAGTCACCAAGGCCATAGATTAAGGGAAGGTAGTCCACACAGCCTACCTGGACCTCGCAAAAGCCTTCAACACAATACCCCCCTCGGGCATCATAAATAAGCTCACCAGCTTAAATATCAACCCCTATGTCACAAGATGGGTTGCAAACTGGCTCAGGGATAGAATCCACATGGTCAGAATTGTAGGTGCCATGTCAGACTCTAAACCAGTTACAAGTGGCGTCCCACAAGGCTCTGTCCTGGGACCTCTCTTGTTCGGTATATATTTCTCTGAGGTACAGGCTAACACGGGAGGACTATGGCTGACTAAGTTTGCAGATGACTGCAAACTGGGTGCCATAATCGACTCGCCGAGTGACACAATCATCCTCCAAAAGGGTCTCACAGAGATGGATAACTGGTGCCAGAGCCATGGCCTAAAGCTAAATGCCAAAAAGTGCATAGTCATCCCCTTTGGGAAAAACAAAGTGCCCACAAATTACCACATAGGTGGTAATCCATTAAGTACAGAAGAAGTAATTAGGGATTTGGGGACCCAAGTAGATAGCAATCTCTCCTTTGACAATCACGTTGCCAAAGTGGTTAGAAAGACCTTCTATATAGCCCACCTTATCACGAAAGGGTTCACATCTAGATCAAGAGAGATCATTGTGCCCCTCTACTCATCACTCATCAGGCCCATAATTGAATACAATGCCACATTTGGGATATACCTTACCAAACACCTGCAGCAACTGGAAAGACCCCAAAAGTACCTCACCAAGAGGATCAAGGGACTCAAACAGATGCCCTACGCAGTTAGGCTAAAGAGACTTGAGCTCTATTCAGTTGCTTACCACCTACTCAGAGGTGATCTGTGCCGGACGTATAAAGTCATGTCCAAACCAGAATTAATGGACATGCTCCACCTCAGGAAATCCAAATCCCTTAGAGCTACACGCTCCAGGGACTTGAACCTCAGCACAGAAATAAATAGGACATGCTGGAGGGACAGATTCATATCCCAGAGGCTCCCCTCACTCTGGAACAAAATCCCAATTCACGTTAGGCAGAGCCCCTCAATGAACCTCTTCAAGAGAAATCTTGACGAGTGGATGGGAGATCATAGGTTTATCCCTGGGATCTCTTCTGTGTCCCTACTAGACAGAGGCACAGTAAACTAACCTTAAAAGGGCTATCTTCTGTGACCTACTATACAGAGGCACAGTCAACTAATCTAAAAGGGTGGCGAAAGCCAAACACACTCTGGCTAGGCTTATAAATGCCCTAGGGCAGATAGCCTAGTATCAACCTATAAACCTATACTGTCTAACAATATCTTCGTGTATGGGAATGAATATTATTGGCAGAAATCTGGAGTGGCCATGGGAACTCCATGTGCCAACAGTTATGCCAACATAGTGTTGGCACAATGGGAAGAAGAATGGTGCTTGGATAACCTCAATAGTTGGAACAACAATATAGTTGTATATAAACATTTTGTTGATGACATCTTTATTTTATGGGAAGACGATGAACACTCTCAGAAGTTTTGAGTCTTTCCTGGGTAACACCACATCTTTCTTAAGATTTGAATTGAATTTTTCTGATCCAATTGACATTGGATCATGTATATGGGATAGACTACGTCTATGCACAGGAAGGCAACGTGGAGTAATCACATGCTCCATAGGACCAGTATGCACCCGAAGCATATTTTTAAAAATATAGCGGAGAATCAAGTGAAACATATATCAAAACTATGCAGTAAAGATGACGTTTTTGAAAAAGAAAAGGAGAGGCTAATTAACTTTAAGGAAAGAGGATATAATAAAGATGAAGTCATAAAAAGCATGAATAGTGGCAAAGGAAGACCATATTTTTCCCTTTGGTTGAGTAAGGAAGAAGATGAGAAGAATAAGAAGGAAAATAAGATGAGATTTTGTCTTACACATAGCAGTGACAATGCATTCATACTAGAGACCATAAAAAAGAACTGGTCTGTTTTGACTTCAGATGAGAACCTTAGGAGCACTGTAGGGGAGACACCTAGTTTTTCCTTTAAGAATAGGAAAAATCTGAAAAGGCTCTTGTGCCATGGGAATCGTCGAAACTTGGGCACAGAGCATTCACCCACGAATAAAGCAGGCACCTATAAATTTGGATTTTGTAAAGCATGTCAACATATTAAAACGGATAATTTATTTATACATCCAACATCCAAGAAGGAATACAGGTTCAAAGGGTTTGCGAATTGCAGGAGCAAAAATGTGACCTATATTGCTCAGTGCCAATGCTGCCCAGCATTCTATGTGGGGAAAACAAACAGAATGTTCAAGGAGCGTATCCAGTCAGGACATTAAAAATCAAGTAAATACGAATGCTCTGTATGGTCATATTAAAGTTAATGGAGACCATACTTTTAAATTTATGGTCGTAAGCAGGCTAGTAGAAACAATACAAGGAGGGGATCTGGCCAACTATACCGAAACTGAAGAAACAAAATGGATTATGAACCTTAGAGCAGACCAGAAACCTGGATTAAATGAAATTGTACCGCTCAAACCTATCTTGAAAGGAAGGGCTCTAAAGAAATAATGCATATGCATTAATTCTGTGTTATTTCACTTTAAAAGCTCCAAGCTTTTAGCTAAAACTAAGTAAACAGAACATGCACTCTAAATGAGAGGTGTGTCCGTACACCAAAACTTTATTGGTTGACTGAATGAATGAGCTGCAGGAAGCTCTTTTTAAATGAAAGGAAGCTGCTTTTTTTTAGGATTTGATAAAAGTTCAACAACCAAAAGCACTTATCCAGACAGCAGCAGCAGGACTG